>NW_027069770.1:13641-120875 GCF_002906115.3 Quercus suber | reverse complement strand
AAAAGGGACCAATAAGACACTAGCTCCAATGGGCCTTGGGCTTTTCTGTCAACTCTTGACAAGTCCAAAGTTACCATTAGCTATATTTAATACCACTATATAAATATAGTTGCACTCTAGGTCTTATCTATAAATTATATCCCAAGACTTTATTATACATGCAACCGCTTCATAAAATATTTGTAGTAATACAAAGTCATTAATGTAGACTGCCACTTTGTAAATTACTACATCTTAATCCTTGAGTACCCGGTTTAATCCTTTAATGTTATTCATTATATATTTATGAAATCCAATTCCATAAATATATATTTTAGTCTTACTAAAGTGGTTAGGCCTAACTCTCTGAATAACAAACTCATTAAATTTATCTCAAGGGAATATTTTATATCTCCGTTAAGAGACTATGAATTCCATCTTGAGAATACATGTTCCATCAACACTAAATGTGGCTGCCCAACATACTGAGGTTTTGACCATAACTATAGATCTCACTCCTGATATATCAAAGCAACCTACACCTTATGATCAGGTCCATTATTCTCTCAGGATTAAGAGTTCATACAAATGTAAGTCGTGAGATTTATTATTCATTTGACAGTCTTTAGGAGAATAATAAATCTCACAGCGGTCCAGTTCAATATGTCTTAACTCTTAAAACATATTAACACATCAACTAGAAGTCTCCACTTCCATGATCAAGACAAATCATCGTAGTTGATATGTTATAGTCTTCGCAGATAAAATGCCCAATTTCATCACCGACTACGAACTATAATTCTGAGTTCACAAAGAACTTGTGATTTATATCTTCTGTGAATCTTCACATAAATCACATACTATGCATCTCATGGACTATGTGATAATGTCCGAATATTCATGTTACCATTATTTCAGATATTAATAAAACAAATTTATTAAACATAATATTAAGTCATACATAATGTCAATATATATATATATATATATATATATTGTGGTTCATTTTTCAATTTTTTAAATTTTTCTTCAAAATTTTTAAATTAAAAAGAAAATTAATTAATGATTGTAAAATATTTTCCAATTTTTTTTTTCAAAAAATTTTAACAAAAATTGATAGAAAGACCTTACTTTAATAAAATTGAAATTTAGAGGACTGAAATGAATAAAAGCTAAGTTAGAAGACTGAAATGAAATCTGAAAAACTTAAATAGTCAGTTTTGCATTTTAGCCAATATGATATTATTTACAATTTCAGATGCTAATGATCTAAACACTCTCCCTAGCTTCTCTGAGGGTGTATTTGGTAGAGTAGATTTTAGAGAGAATAGAAAACTTTGAAGAGAAAATAGAATGAAAAATTTTTTAGAGTATATTTGGTTGGGTGGGGAGAGAATAAAAGAAATAATAAGATTCAGAGTTTTATTCCCAAAACTACCAAAAAAATTTCTCTTCAAAATGAGGAGAAAACCGAAGGGGGAGATTATTTTATTTATTTGTGCACTTGGGCTAAGGGAGAAAGTTTTCTCCACAAGTGTCTTTTCTTTTTCTTTTTTCTTTTTTCATTTTTCCTCTCATCTAGTTGCATTTTTTTTTCACTTGCACATTCATGATTATTTTTGCTAAAAAAATGTATTATTTTTTTGTTTGCACATACACAATTGTTTTGTTAAAAAAATGTACTTCATTTTTGTTTTATTTAATAAAAACATAATTATAAATTTATACCAACTTTATTTTTTTATTATTTTTTCTTCTCAGCCAAATAAATAAATTTTTTATCCCCCACTTTTTCATCCATCTAACTAAATACAAATAAAAATTAAAAAAAAAAAAAAAAATTATCTTCCTACTTTTCTATCGACCTTCAATTTTCTTTTACTTTCCACGCCTCTTCGGTATCTCATTTTTCCATTCCTCCCCACTTAAAAGTTTCACGCTTTATTTCACTCGTCCCTCTCCTCACTCTTCCGCCGCCCCTCACTCCCTCGGTGTTACCCCAGTTTTTCACTTATTTGGTTTTATAGTTTAGGCTTGAAAAATCCGACCGGAAAAAAATCCTGAAAAAAAAAAAAACAGACAGCACGATGACGGTAACACCAACAACAACTAGTTCTGGGTCTGGATGTGGAAGTGGGTGTCGTCTCTTTCTGCCTTCGACGTATCCTAGTCTGACACAAAACCGAACTTACAATTACAAACCCATAAATAATAATAATAATATCCATGTTTTTGGCTCCATTACATTCTCCCAAACCCCCAAGCCCAAATTAGGAAGCCGCTGCCGCCGCCGCCGCCGCCTATTGGCGGTTTCTCAATTCGTGGAAGATAGTTCTCAATCCAAAGAACCCAACACCACGGTATGCAATTTCACACTCCAACATTTTTTTTTTAATATGATTCTATTTCATAACTCAAAAATAATACTGCACTTTTCTCCTTTCCTTATTGACTATTGTAAAGACGAAAGAGGAAAAATTTTGTTCTTGTTACGTACACACATGACATGACACATACTTTTCTTTGGATTTTTTTTTTTTTTTTCGAATAAATTGGTTAGTTGGTTGCTCAGGTGTGGAACTTCCTTGTATAGCTTTGATGCACTCTAAGAAAATGAGTATAATGCATTTTCAATTTCTAAATGGTTTCAATATATATATATAAATTTTTTGGTTTGGGATATTTGGGTTACTGACGAATGTCTTTAATATAAAGCATATAGAACAACCTTATGTTTCTGGTGTATATTGAAGTTCAAGCAAAAAAATAGAGTTTGCTTTAAAAAAAAAAAAAAAAAAGTATAGCTGCATTGTATGCTGCTATGCTTTAAAACCAAGCAACGTGCATTTTTTGATAGTTTGTTTTATTTTTCCTTTCTTAAACGTGTCTTCTCACACCTGCATGTCCTCCGTGCAGAATGCAAATATTGACATAAAACTTCCAAGAAGAAGTTTGCTTGTACAATTTACTTGTGATGTGTGTGGTGAAAGAACAGAGAGGCTCATAAATCGATTAGCCTATGAGCGCGGCCTTATTTACATACAGGTACTTAGTTGGTTTCCTTTTCATTGCCACATAATGAAAGTCATGTAATTTAATAAAAATATAATTATAAATTTATACCAATTTTATTTTTTTATTATTTTTTCTTCTCAGTAAAATACAAATAAAAATTTTAAAAAGAAAAAAAAAAATTATCTTCCTACTTTTCTATCGACCTTCAATTTTCTTTTACTTTCCACGCCTCTTCGGTATTTCATTTTTCCATTCCTCCCCACTTAAAAGCTTCACGCTTTATTTCACTCGTCCCTCTCCTCACTCTTCCGCCGCCCCTCACTCCCTCGGTGTTACCCCAGTTTTTCACTTATTTGGTTTTATAGTTTAGGCTTGAAAAGTCCGACCGGAAAAAAATCCTGAAAAATAAAAATAGACAGCACGATGACGGTAACACCAACAACAACTAGTTCTGGGTCTGGATGTGGAAGTGGGTGTCGTCTCTTTCTACCTTCGACGTATCCTAGTCTGACACAAAACCGAACTTACAATTACAAACCCATAAATAATAATAATAATAATAATATCCATGTTTTTGGCTCCATTACATTCTCCCAAACCCCCAAGCCCAAATTAGGCAGCCGCTGCCGCCGCCGCCTATTGGCGGTTTCTCAATTCGTGGAAGATAGTTCTCAATCCGAAGAACCCAACACCACGGTATGCAATCTCACATTCCAACTTTTTTTTTTTAATAAGATTCTATTTCATAACTCAAAAATAATACTGCACTTTTCTCCTTTCCTTATTGACTATTGTAAAGACGAAAGAGGAAAATTTTTGTTCTTGTTACGTACACACATGACATGACACATACTTTTCTTTGGATTTTTTTTTTTTTTTTAAAAGAATAAATTGGTTAGTAGGTTGCTCAGGTGTGGAACTTCCTTGTATAGCTTTGATGCACTCTAAGAAAATGAGTATAAGGCATTTTCAATTTCTAAATGGTTTCAATATATATATATATATATATACTTTTTTTGGTTTGGGATATTTGGGTTACTGATGAATGGCTTTAATATAAAGCAAATAGAACAACCTTCTGTTTCTGGTGTATATTGAAGTTCAAGCAAAAAAATAGAGTGAAAATTGGAATGCTTTGACTATCATTCTTTATTATGACTCAAGCTCCACTTTCAAAAAAATGTATTTCCTAATGTTTTCATTTGCAGAAAGTTGCCATTTTGTTATTTTGCTCACTTGTTTGGTTCCATCTATGAAAAGTTTCCCCATTCCAAAAATTTCCTCCACCTCTCTCTCTCTCATAATCTTTTCTTTCACACTTATGAGTGAGGAGGTCCCATTTGAGGTACAACTCATTGCAGATATTAAAAAAAAAGTATAGCTGCATTGTATGCTGCTATGCTTTAAAACCAAGCAACGTGCATTTTTTGATAGTTTGTTTTATTTTTCCTTTCTTAAACGTGTCTTCTCACACCTGCATGTCCTCCGTGCAGGATGCAAAGATTGACATAAAACTTCCAAGAAGAAGTTTGCTTGTACAATTTACTTGTGATGTGTGTGGTGAAAGAACAGAGAGGCTCATAAATCGATTAGCCTATGAGCGCGGCCTTGTTTACATACAGGTACTTAGTTGGTTTCCTTTTCATTGCCGCATAATGAAAGTCATGTGGGATCTTTCTTGATGATGAATGGTTGTTTATTCCCTTCAACTGTTTTTTCAAGACTGTTTTATTATTCTGCTACTTGCTATTCTAATAACTTGCAACATGAAATGATGAAAGTAGGATCAAGATTAAAAAAAAAAAAAAAAAATGATAGCTCTTATTGTTGGGTAAGGTGTCAAATATGACTTTGAGTAAAAAGTCATTTATACTTATCTTCAGGTTGGCAGCTGCCAAAATTAATGACTTAAGTTAGAAGACAGAGAATGCACCAAAGCAATATCAACCACTGGGTAGAGAGATGCAGTTTTCATCATCTTATTTAATATAAAGTTTTTCACTAATATTTAGGGACCATTTGTCTCTTTGAATCTTATATCTTCTGAAAACCAACTTGAATATCCATAAGATGAAGTCTTGCCAGGCTTCAATCTAGCATCAAGATATAAATGGAATCTATAAGAGAAACTTAGAAAAGATTTCTTGGAAGAGATTGCAATGATTTTTATGTTCTTCTTTATCTTTGACTTGGGTCGGGCCATTTCTATAATACAAGTAGCTGAGATGGCACTTTGGAATTATTTTCCACTTGCAAAATGGAATAGTCCTTCAAAAAAATTTCTTTACTTAAGAAAAATAAAACCAATGCATAAACATTTTATGAAAGCCCCGAATTTTAAGGTTATTATGTTCATGCAGACCAACTGGTTGTGCTTCCATCAGTGTGCAGGTTGTCTCCGTCATCACAAATTAGTTGACAACCTTGGCCTCTTGGTTGAGTATGACTTACGGGAGGAAATCAATCCGGACTCAAATATTGATCAAGTTTGATATGTGCCAATCAACTTGTTATGTTATTCTGAGTTAGAAGACAGAGTATGCACCAAAGCAATATCAACCACTGGGTAGAGAGATGCAGTTTTTAACTTCTTATATAATATATAGTTTTTCAGTAATATTTAGGGACCATTTGTTTCATTGAATCTTATAGCTTATGAAAACCAACTTGAATATCCATAAGATTAATTCTTGCCGGGCTTCAATCTAGCATCAAGATACAAATGGAATCTAAAAGAGAAACTTAGAAAAGAATTCTTGGAAGAGATTGCAATGATTTTTATGTTCTTCTTGATCTTTGACTTAGGTCAGGCCATTTCTATAATACAAGTAGCTGAGATGGCACCATGGAATTCTTTTCCATTTGCAATTGGAATAGTCCATCAAAAAAATTTCCTTACTTATGAAAAATAAAACCAATGCATAAACATTTTATGAAAACCCTGAATTTGAAGGTTTTTATGTTTATGCGGACCAACTGGTTGTGCTTTAATCAGGGCGCAGGTTGTCTCTGTCATCACAAATTAGTTGACAACCGTGGCCTCATGGTTGAGTATGACTTATTGGAGGAAATCAATCCGGACTCAAATACTGATCAAGTTTGATATGTGCCAATCTACTTGTTATGTTATTCTAAGTTTCCTTTTGGATATTTCCATGTTTGTTGTCGTAATAAAAAAATCTGTCTTCATTCAGCAACAAAATTTAAAATATATATACATATATATAAACAAAACTCAAAATTTGTCTTCATTAAACATTAACCATTCAAAAATTTGAACTACAAAACCTTGATTTGGCTCAGTCTCCTTATTATTCACTCCTGTCTAAGCAATCTTTGAATTGATCTTGTGTTATACGTATGAAATAATCATCTCTTTTCAGTATAACAGCAAATCAGTGGTTCATCATCATATAAGATTTCTAGGAATTATATCCTGTAAGAGCCAGCAGAATGGCAACAGCTAATCCTGTAGTCATCCACCTTCCAGACCTTCCTACCTGCTGATGTAGTGCGTGTCCTCCATTCTGTGAGTTGAGAAAGAAAGGAATAGTCAATAAAAATATTTGGAAATTGTTAAAGCTGATATATTGATGTAACAATGAATGTGATTGGTGTCACATAAATAACACAATAAATAAATTTCTGAATTATTTTTTGCTTTGTAAAAAGTTGATATATTAGTTTGTGAGGTTTATGTAGTCAAATTTGTAACGGTAGCATCAGTCAAAACATTTTTTTCATGTGAGAAGTAAAATCATCCATATCAAGCCACCCCATATATTTGAAATTTATTTAACATATATAAAATAGTTTCTCAGCGATTTAGGAAAATTAATAGTAATGGCAATCCGACTGATTAAAAGTTACCGCATTTGGTGATGGTGCTGGAGTTGTTTCCTCTGTGTCTACCAATGTAGGAGGTGCTGGGGGGCTGGTTACATTAGCTGCTGGTGCTGGTGCTGGTGCATGATGATGCTTGTGCTTGTGCCTGTGCCTTCTTTTCTTCTTGTGTTTGGTGGGCGCTGGAGCAGATGAGGGCACCAAGACTGGTGCTGGAACGGGCGTAACTGGTACAGGTGCTGGTGCTGGTGTTGGTGGTGCCTTCAGTGGTGCTGGTACAGGTGCTGCTGTAGGTGGTGGTGGTGCCGGAGCTGGTACTGGTGTCTGCTTTGCAGGGGCTGGCACTGGTGGTGCTTGGGCTGGTGTGGGAGAGATTTTTGGTGGTGGTAAAGCTGGTGGTAGAGATGGTGGCAATACCGGTGGCTGTGTTGGAGTTGAGACAGGTGGACTTTGTGGTGGTGGAATTTTAGGGGGTGGGACGGTTGGGCTTATTGTTGGGGCTACTTTAGGAGATGGGGATGATTTTGGAGATGTGGTAGGTGGGGGGGTTGCTGCAGATGGGGTGGTAGCAGCAGGTGGTGTTGCAGTTGGCAATGTAGATGGTGCAGATGGTGTTGTAGGCGGTGTCGCAACTGGCAAATTGGATGGGGCTGCTGGTGTGGTAGTAGGAGGCGGTGTTGCGGTTGGCAGAGTAGATGGTGCAGCTGGTGTTGTGGTTGGCAAGGTAGAAGGCGTGGCCACTTGTCCTTGAGCATTGGCAAGGAATTGTGTAAAACTAAGACCAACTAAAAAGAAAGCCCACAACATTGTAGCCATTTCTGTGGAGATGAGAATTGGTAGGAAATATTTGTTGCTTTTATATTTAATCAAGGAGGGGGTAATACAGTTCTAGGGAGTGAAATACAGGTTGGGTGTAATGTTGGAGGGAGAGATGTAGTCTTCATGCGATTGCTACGTCCCTTCTAATGATTTGCCAAACAAGGTTGTTAATTTTAACTTTAGACCCTCTCACAGCTTATTAGTGGGCCCATGTTAGAGGGCCTTTAAAGGCTGAACTTACTGCCCCCAGCTTCATATTCACGTTATATGGGGGAAAGCTCACTAAAAATTGTGTTGTTGAGTTCAGATGGTAAAATCGTTTGTTTTATTTATTTATTTATTTTGGTCATCTTATGATTGTAGTTTCCAAGTTGTCAATTTTCAGTATCACATTGGGGGAATTGGGGCCTGCCCCATATTTTGTCAGTCCTCCAACAATTTTTTTTTTTAATAAAAAAAAAAAGAAAAAAAGAGAAGATTACAGTTTACTCATTTGATGACTTGCAGGAGCAAAGGAGGTATAGATTTTCTTGCCTTTTAATCGTTGTGGAAAATCTTGAACTGGTGTTTACTAACCATCCTAGCCTCTTAAGCTATTTAAAATTTATTTAAAAAAACAAAAAAGAAAAAAGGTTCATGGAAATTATTAGTATTATTTTTGTCACCTATTAGAACACAAAATTCACATGGCGTATTTGGGAAAGGGAAGAACACGGAGCGGAGTGAATTAAGGGACATCACATCCATTTAATAAGTGCCAACAAAATCTTACCAGACGCTTTATTATGTGTATATGTATAATCATTTATCACCATATTGATCCGGACATCTAACCTAGACGTGGGTAATTAGTTCCCATCAGATTTGAATTTGATGACGAAAGCAAGGCTTCAGCTTCAGGATTTCCTATTGGGGGAAGAACCTTCCCCTCCATCCCCCTTGTTTTTTGGAAGATAGAAATGCCATGGTCCATTTATCAAATTAAGCTACACAATCATGGTGTCAATTTGGGTACCTTGCAATTTCAGGTAGTTTATTTGTAGCGTTTATCAAAAGATCTAATTTTTGGAATTTCATGTTAAATGTATGAAAAAAAACTAAAAGCTAATTTATTTTTAGATTATTTACATCCCAAAAAAAAAAAAAAAAAACACTCAGACAAAAAGCAAAAAGTGAATAATTTTTGCCTTTTACCAAACACTCCCGATACTGGAATCTCAGATCTTTTGTAAAGAGAGAAATTAGGCTACAAAGTTATGCCTGGATCTTGCAAAATTCATCTTTGCAGTAAGCAAGCAGTCATTTTCCGCATTACCAACACAGAAAAAGATATGAAAAAGAAATGCTTGTACATCTAGAAATTACACCTCATGTTTATGTCGTAAACCCCACAGGTAGTTAGTTTTACTCTATAATTTTCTGTTTCTGACCAATATCACTCTTAGGAACTCTTAAACACTGCCACTATGCTGGCCAATTATGTGTCAAAGGAACACAAGACATAATTTTGGGGGGCCACATTTCATTTCTTTCTTCCAATTCTATCAATGACCCCAACTCTTGCTCTTTAACTTTTTAAGTTGTCAAGCCGTTCAACATCAGATAATACAATTTGCAGTCTAGGGATTCCATCAACCCTCAACAATATCAACTTTATTTGATTTGAGGGGCAGCCATCTCTTGCAACAAAGTTTTTACAGCTCTAAAAACAAAGGGTTCAGTAATCATATTACAAACAGAAAACTTGGAAGATATCATGCATCTTTGTAAGAAATTTTGATGGATGGTGCGATACGGGAAGGGATGCAGGTGGAGGAGGTGGGTCTTCTTTCCTTTCTTTATTCCTTCTCCTCAGCTGGAAAAATTGCTGCATTGCATCTGCACACTCAGATGCCAACACCCCTCGGCGAATTGTCATTTTTGGGTGGAATGGGTGCACAGGAGCAGCTGGCTTATTTGGCAATTCCATGCCATTTCCACTTTCTTCACCACCTGGAAAAAGCCTGCAAAAAACTAGTTACATGTCAGAACTTTCTTCCTTATAGCTCCTGGTCCATCAAAATTATGCTCTTTGTCCATCAACTCTATATTCTATACAATATTGTCATGTTAACTAGTAAAGTAACCAGTTGTATGGCTTCCATTCTATTCTGGTTCCCGCAGCCCATTCTAGCAAGAACATTTAGTTCTAGTCTCAAGCAACAAGAAGCAGCTATCCATATATTATCAGCCTCATTTGCGATATGTTTCAAAACATTCTACCCATCGAAGCTCAACCCTTTCTCTCTTATTTCCAAAGGCAAAGCCGAAAGAAAGAAAGAAAGAAAGGAATTAAATATATATATATATATATATATATATATATTTACATGAATGATGTGCATAAGGTTTGCTTATGCGAAATGCCTTCTGTGCCTACCAATATAAAAGTTATAATAAAACATGACTAAAAATCCTTATTGAAGATATGGCAAGTTTATCCTAGTTATAAATACAATTGTTTAGTGATTACTGATTAGCCAGAAGAAGTGAGGATCCAGGTCATACTCAGTTTTAATATGATACTGCACATTCCAGTTGTGAACCAAATGAGCAGGATAGAAGAAAATGTTCTCTGCAAGTGCTGTGCATATGCTGTTGTCTATACAACTCAAATAAAGATATAAGAAATTCTTTGATTTCTTTTCTTGTAATCTGCAGCACCCCTCCCCCCCCCCCCCCCCCCCAAACAAACCCCAAAAGGATTAAAAAAAAAAATCATCAAATCAGTTATTGACCTATCATTTTTGAATGGTGGTGTAACGTCTTTTCATTTGGTCTTCATATCCTGGGAAAATCCTTGGCTTCTTTAATTCATTTGCTATATTGAGAACTGCGCAGAGTGACTAGCCTCTGATTTGAAACTAGAGGACTATTAGGTATAACAAACAAAATGTTTGATGAATGTAGAGTATATAAGTCTTGTAATTCATAGGTGTTATAGCATAAGCATAAGGGAAACTATTTGTGAAGAACTGCTTTACTTCAATTTATCATGCTACTATCTTTTATCCACGCCCTTTATATGAAATCAGAAACTCTGAGTTGATTCAGAATTCAGTGGTCCAGATAAACTGACTGGAGAAAAGTCATTTGATTCAAACTGTTAGAAGTTTCCATTAGAATTTTATTACATGAGATTACAAAATCCATAGGCTGACTGGTTTAAACATCATTTAAACAAGGGAGAAAAAAGCAGGCACAGCATGTAAATTCCGTACCTAATCCAGCTGCCATCAGCTCCAAGAAGTTTATTGGGAGTTCCCCATACGAGAGTGTTGATTCTTGCTTGGAGTATTGCACCAGCACACATGGGACATGGTTCAAGCGTTACATAGAGTGTTGTCCCCTGACAGTGGAAAACATTAATTAGCTGAAGCTAGGTGTCATAAAATAGATATTAAGTGTTTGAAACTAAGTAAGAGCTAAGCGTTATAACTAAAACTAAATAATTGATTTTAAGTGTTATAAAGAGACTCAATTCTACACAAGCCCCTGTATGGTTTATATCACCGTGGAATGGTGGATTTCGACAGTTGAGTAACCAAAGTATTAGAGACTGAACAGTATAATGACCAATATAAATTTCTTTTTCTTAATCTTTTTTTTTTTTTTCTTTTTTATTTGGTGGTGTTGGTAAACAAGTATAGTCATCATGATATTAATTTATAGCCACACTCCACTTCATAATGCAGGATAGTATCTGAATTCACATTGCTATGGGCATACTTTTCAATTCAAGGTTACTAGATAACCTATGGAATGCACTTTGGTATTGACACATGATCATCCTTAAAAATTTAGAATGGAGTAATCACAAACAAATATGGAATCATTGTTGACAGTAAACAACTTATTGATACAGTTATTAAGAAGACACAATCACTAATTATGACTCTTTTCTTTTTCTTCTTTCATTTTATTTTATTTATTAAAAATAAGACTACCAATCATGTTTACTAATAACCAATTGTCATAGCTTAAAATCAATTCTCACCAATACTTCAAGCAATCAGTGATGTCCAATTTCTTACTTACGTTCACATTCTATATATTTACCATTCAGAAAATTTCAGATGTGAGTTTAATGCAAAAATCTATACTTTATTTTCTTTGTTATCATTATTATTATTTTTTTTTTTTAATTTTGTCTTTTTTTATGCAAGTATGAAGAAAGTGTAATGCAAATTTCCTAGGAATTGTATGGTTTAGCACAGCTAGGAACACCATTTTATTCATATTGCTCCGCAGTATCAAGAAGTTAAATATGCCATTCAAGTTTTTCAGTGAGCAAGTAGTGACTAATTCCAAGTGCTTGGTTCTATCCACAAGAGAGCTGGATAAGGCATACATGGTAATCAGTCATTTGGTATCAGTTAAAACTCAATAAAGATGATGCTGAAACATACCATTGTTGCAAACTGCAATGGTTTAAATCTTCAGTAAATTAGCATCTCATTTTATACAAATTAAGATGAGATTTAACATTTTAGATGAAAAAATTTAAAAGTAGATTCTAAACATAGGAAATTACTGAAAGCCTCCAAGTCCGAAGCAAGTTTGAAGCCTCCCGTATGCACATCATTTCTGCATGGGCAGTGGAGTCCCGTAACTCTTCTACTCTGAAATACGTATCTCCGTATAAATACCCCCACATAAAAAAAGCAACCAACCAAACAATATATTTCAGAAACTCATAAAACTTACAAGTTGCATCCACGAGCAATAATCTTCCCATGCTGCACAAGCACAGCCCCAACTGGCACCTCCCAAGAATCAGCAGCCTTCTTGGCTTCCAACAGTGCCTCCTTCATAAAGATTTCATCAATTCTCCGCTGCTCACTTTCTAGTTTATATGCTTCTTCCCATTCATCAAATCTATCTCTTGGGACTTGCTTGTTCCGCTGAAGCTTCCTTTGTTGCAATTCCCCATCCTTTCCCTCAGTATCTGAGATTTCAGTCAATCTCACACTAACAGGTTCCTCTACCTGCTCCATTGAGCCATATTCAGATGCAGCCGTTTCACTGGTCTTTGAAATTTTATCTACAATGGCAGATCTTCTTATGCCCCCAGTAGGTGATGGTATTAATGGTCCTGCTACTTCCATGCCAGAAGGGGCACCATGAAAACCCTTTGCATCTTCATTCACATTTTCCTCTCCAGAAGCTAAGGAAAATCCTTTTGACGCTGACCCACTTTCTGATGTACCTAAAGAAGATGATGTATCTCCTTCAAGATAACTTATTTTATGCTTTGATCTCATTGTGCCAGAAGCTTCTCCTTGACTTTGAAGAGAAGTTTTACCGCGCAGTTGCTGATCAGAAGACATTACTTCTGCAGGCATGCTTCTTTTTTCCTTCTGTACATTGTCTCGATCATTTTCTTCATGCTCACGGCCAGAAAACAATGTCTCACTACTAGCGGACTTGTTTGACAAACTCCTTCTATCTGACCTTGTGACAGAATGCGGGGATTCAGAATGTGATACCCACCTTAGTCGAATTACATCTGCAATGATACCCCACAAGGACCTGCCAGATCTCTTCACAATGGCATTCCCAGTTGTTGTAGTGTCCTCTGATCCTTCTGTCTGGGGGGTCTTCTGAATAGATGAGTCTGTTACATCCCATATTTCATCAGAAGGACCCTTTGTTCCGGAACCCCCAGATGGATGCCTTGACTTGCGCTCTCTCAACTGAGAGTCTCCAGAACCAAATTGACTTGAACTCTTTTGCCTGTACTTCTCGCCAGATACCAACTTCATCTCAGAATCTTTCTTCTCCTTCTGGATTTCTGAAGTCAAAACCTCTTGCCTTACATTCTCTACAAACTCACCAACATAACGTGTGGATGATTTCTCTAAACGTTCAGCTGAACCCAGAGCATCCCCATAACACTCACCGCTTCCATCTCTGCCATATGGTTCGTGGTGCAAAGCTAAAATTCTGCCTCCGGAACGTGTATAATGGTCACTAGAGCCTCTTTCTGAAGCTTCCCCTGAAGCCGCTTGGGTTTCATTCCCACCAGTCATCTCAACATGCAGTGAACCTCTAGATATCAATTGAGAAGGTGGAGGCATTACCATTGCCTGTGAGGTTCTATTATCTGCCTCCTCCACATCAATCTGTGGTACTTGACCCTGGGAAACCAAATTCACTGATGCTTGGGAATTAGAGGCCTCTTCTGACGTTTCTTCATGAAAAGCCAAAGGTTTAGTAGGTCTTTGAGCCTCTTCTATTGATATAATTTGCAAGACCGTTTCATCAGTTTGATTATACCTTTCTCTTGTTTCCCCAACTGGTGTTGCAAGTGAGGTCAAATTACTGTTTTGATTAATTCTCCTTTCAGAAGTTCTTCGATCTGTAACAGTTTCTACATCACTGGCATGAACCACTGACATGACACTGACATCTTCGTATCCTTTTCTGGATTGAATTCTCTGAGGAGCTTTTTGATCTATTTTGGGACATAACTGTTTTGCTTCTGGACTTGATATGGAAACCAAGCCTGATTTTTTTTTCTTATTGTTCAATCTAGTTTCCTGCCACATAATGGAGGCCTTGCCAATATTACTGTCATGGAATTCTGACATTTCAGTGACACGCTGGGGTTTTCTTTCTGAGTCAATCTGTTCACTGATCCATTCACCAGTTTGGCAGGGCTGCTCCATCTGCTGAGCTGAACTCAGTACCAAAGTTGTATTTTCTTCCTGTTTTTTCATTCTAGTATCAGATTCCCTCTGCCAATCAGAAGTCCTTCCAGTATTTACATCTTGCATTTCTGACATTTCAGTGACTTGATGGGAGTTTTTTTTTAGCTTGTCATTTCCAGTGATAAGGCCTACTGTTTTGTAATGTTCATCTCTGGTTTCATGCACCAAATTTGCAGCTATCACTATGTTCCCTTCCCTAACACTGGATCCTTTTTGTAAGGAAGTTGCCTCAATATCACTGGCAGGGAACTCACGTAGTTCTGTAATTTCCTGGTATTTTCGTCCAGATTTGGATACTCCAATGACTTGATTCCCTATTTGACCATATTGCTTTCTTGTTCCTTTATTCAGATTCATTGCCGATTTTGAATTCTCTTCTTCCTCCTTGATTTGGCTATGGGAACTAGATGACTTTCCATAATCACTTTCATGGGAGCTTGACGCTTGCGCATTCATTTGTGAGGATTCTTTCCTAGACTGTGTTTCTTCAACCATTATTTCAGTAAGCTTTTTCTCTGACTTTTTCCTCCAATCCCACTCAACACCATTCCTCACTGCAGCATTTCTTTGTTCTGAGATTCCCCCCTGTCCCTCTGCATCATCCTTTTGCCTCTTGTACTCTGCTTCCATGTTCCCCTCAGATCTATCCTTATCACTCTTTCCTGAGTCCGTATACCCACTTGACAACTTTTCCACAAATTGCCCCTGATTTTCCTGAACTTCCATATCACTCTCATGATCCCCAGAAGATAAAACTGAGTAATAAGATGAACAACTAGAACCCCCTTTTCTTCCTTTACGATTGTCACTCCTTAAAAACGTTTCCCTTTCCTCATTCTGACAACAATCCTCGTCCCTCGACTCAAGTATGACTGGCTCTAAGTTATGCTTTGAATAACTCTCTTGTGAAGCTGACTCGACATTTTTTTTCTTCCCTCTATAACTTTCATTACCATAGCTCCCTCTCTTCTCCTCCTCCACTCTCCTAGATGAAGTCACCTTTCTATCTCCACCACTAATACTCCCTCCCTTATCCACCACCACTCTCTTAGAAGATGAAGTCACATTTCTCTCTCCAGCACAATTTCTCCCTCCTTTATCCTCAATCACTCTCTTAGATAAACTCACCTTTCTCCCTCTAACATCAAAGTTCCCTCCCTGCTCAACATCCACTCTCTTAGATGAACTCAATTTTCTCTCACCACCACCGAAACTCCCTCTCTTGTTCACTTCCACACTCTCAAAAGAAAACCCACTTCTCACTCTACCACCAAAACATTCCTCATTCACTTGCTCACTCAACAAGCTCAAAACTGCTTCTGCATCATCGAAACAATCTGAATTTTCACTCTCCTCTGAAACCATACAAGTACATCTCTCATTTCTTCGTCTTCTTCTTCTTCTTCTACGCCTATTGCTCACACTAGTCTCCTTGAGAGAGCAAGAAACCTCATAACAACCCCGGTCCAAATGCTGGACTGGAAGCCTGTTATAGTAGCGGTTTCCACTTCCCAAGATCAGCCTTCTAGAAGCTGAGCATTGAAGCAGGGTGGACTGCCTCAACCCATATAAAAATGTAGGGCTTGTGGGCACCCTATGACTGTGAGTCGAAAATGTACAGCAAGAACAACAAGCACAAGCACAACAAGATGATGATGATGATGATATTTGAAATGGGGTTCTATCAAATCTTTCATTGAAGAAGTAGGAGTAATCATTAAAGGAAAAGGAAAGAGGGCCTTTGCTTCTAAGTGAATATATATAGGTGTTGTGCATATCTATATAGCTAATATTATCTATAACAAAAGGGACAGGGAGAGAGAGGGCAGCTTACCTTGATGTGAGAAGTGGGTTATGGAGGGTTTGGATGGTTGATGGAGCTGAACTTGAGAGTGAAACCATGTGGGTCTGTGTCTCGAATGTTGTAGATCAGATTTCTTAACTCAACTCAACTCACAGGTTATGTTGTCGAATGTCGAAGAAAATGAAATTATTCAAGTCCAATTGAATTGAAGGATAGCTGATCGCTCGCTACAGGTCGAGCGGCTCATGAGAATCGGTTCGGTTGGGTTGATTCGCTCGCTGCCTAAACTCGGCTATTCCATGTGAGTTGGCAAACATTAATTTTTTGAAAGAACAATGACACATTTCTTAAGAGTCCATTTTGGTATACGTGTTTAGATGATAATTTTTAGTTTTTTAGAAATAAATGATCTAAAAATTAATGTAAAAATGAAGGTTATGTTGTCGAATGTCGAAGAAAATGAAATTATTCAAGTCCAATTGAATTGAAGGATAGCTGATCGCTCGCTACAGGTCGAGCGGCTCATGAGAATCGGTTCGGTTGGGTTGATTCGCTCGCTGCCTAAACTCGGCTATTCCATGTGAGTTGGCAAACATTAATTTTTTGAAAGAACAATGACACATTTCTTAAGAGTCCATTTTGGTATACGTGTTTAGATGATAATTTTTAGTTTTTTAGAAATAAATGATCTAAAAATTAATGTAAAAATGTGTATAATGTTATTTAAAAATTAATAACACGTGTTTAAACAAGTCTACCAAATAACCCTTAACTGTTTTACATTATTTTTATAAATTGTTAATGCGGTAAATTCTTACGATTTTTTATTTAGGTCTATTATCAACATCACATTTTTACTTACTAATAATCATCCACCACATCGGCTGTTTGTAAAACAGTTTGTAACTTTAGTATCTCCCATTTTGAACATACTAATAATAATTTGCTACCTCAACATTTTGTGAAATTTTATGTAAAATTTCCAGTGTCTCTAAACTCCTTGTTTCTATTTTAGTAACTTTAATCTCACTTTTTTATTCCCTCAAAACTCGTCTTACATCATTCCTATTTAAATTTGGGATAAATCTAGATTCACAATTTCTTTTCTTTTTTTTTCACAAAATTGTTCACAATGATTGAGGTGACAAGTTGTAAATTATAGTAAAATAGTATAATTATGGATTCATATGAAAATTAATAACAATTTGACAACTCAACACTTATAAAATTTGTACGAAGTATAGCTATTAAATTTGGATAATTGTTATTTCAGTATTTGCACTTTTAATTGTATATATATATATAAGTGAAAAAATTTGACTTTTTGTTGACCACTTCTTATTATGCCATGTGTCTATATAAATTCATCCCACGTATACATTTAAAAACACCAATAATTGTGTCTTTTCATTTTGCCCATTAAGTTTCAGTATCTACTCACCGTTTTACATAAGAAGTATATATTAAAACAAAAAATTGTCATTGAGAAGAAAAGCATTGGTAAGGCGCAGAGATGAGAATGAGAAATATGAGAATAAAAGCATATGTAAGGCATTTAAAGAAATTGTCCAGTATTATTGTTGCTAATGTTTGTGTGGCTTGATTCTTGGATCTTTTCACTATTTAACAAAATAAAACTGGCTTACAAAAAAAATAAACTGTCCACAGGCTTCTTGTGATTCTTAAAAAAAAAATGAAAGAGAAGAAATTAAGAATAAGTTATCAAATGAATATGAACCCCTATTTATACCCAAAATAATATGACCCTTCAATAGGCATATTTTTATTCAATATGCACTTTTTCAGTCAATAGGCACATTTTCAATCAATAGGCACATTTTCATTTTAATAGGCACATTTTCAGTCAATAGGTACCTTTTTATTTAATAAGCACCTGTTCGATCAATAGACACTTTTCCGTTTAATAGGCACCTTTAATATATATCCAATTATGACCTTTCAATAGGCACTTTTTAGTATATCCAATTTAAAAGTTATGATCTTTCAATAGGTACCCTTTGGTATATATATTACAACCTATCTTGTATATACCTATATATACAACACAAACTAAACTAGAAACGCAACATTCTGTCTCTTATTCCTTCCCACAAAAAACTAATAAATAAATAATTTTTTTTTCTTCTATCTAACTAATAAAACTTTGTGCTATTTCTTTTAATATCATTTTCTTTTTTTATTTCATGAATTTTTGCTTACTACTCCAACTAAAAAATAATGGTTTTTTCTCCCCTAAAACTCATCCAATAGCTTTTCCCGTGCATCGCACAAGTTAGTGTCTAGTATATATATAAAGTCAAAGCTAAGAGAAAATTCAATTAGATTATAAAATTGAGCTCTAATTTTGTGCTACATGTCCTATCTAATTTTTTTAAAATTTTTTTGTCTAGTGAGTTATTTTAGTACAAAATATGAGAAGTCCAATATAAATGAGCAATAAAGCCCTACAACAAATGCGCCCCACCAAAGGCCCTAGTAAGGACAATATGTTTGCAATTTTCTTCAGAAATATTGGGATGTGTGTTGGAAATGATGTCACTTGCATGGTTCTAAATGTTTTAAACTCTATAGATACCGTATTTTGTCTACCCTCAATTTGCGTGCCAAACACCGAAATTTTCAAACATGTCAATTTTTCACTAGGGGACCACGGGAACATCTAGATTGACATGGTACATCCGTTTGGGCATCAAAGCACCCAAAGTGCCATTTTAGGTCAAAATGACCAAAATGCCCCTCATCAACTTGAGGTTGACCGAAAGTCAAAGATTGGTCAAATTCATCCCAAAATAACATTTTTCATGTTTATACATCAAACCTAAGCTACTTGGAGATTTTTGTCAACTTTGACCAAGTTTGATCGAGTTTGACTCCAGGTTAACTCCTTGGGCACCAAACCCTAATTTTGATCCATCCATTAGAATGGATTGGGGCTAGTACCATTGCGAAGGTTATTAAATTCCCTTTCCAATAAATATTCATGGGTTAAAATCAAAGTTAAAATGGTAGAGATATCCTAAAAATCGTACAGAGCACATCAACATACTTCTCGAAGCCATAACTTTTTATTCGATCATTGAAATTTCAATTTCTTTAGTGTTCTAGAAACTAGAAATCTAGAAATTTCCAGGGACATCAAGGTCAGCTCAATCGGAGTTCGAGAATGCCTTCAAATATGTGATTGAAGTTAGACGGGAAAAAGACAAAATTGCTAATATCAGCATACCCGACCCGGTGCACATAAAGTGGCCACTGGCCTCAAAAAGCATGTCAAACATCTATTTTATACCCCTAAAACCCCAAATTATATTTATAAAAAATATATATACTTTGGGAATTTTGGAGCACTATTCTAGGCAAATTTTCTCTCTAAATTCTCTCTCAAATAGATCCAAAAACTTTTGATTTCTCTCTTTTCTCAACAATTTAGAGGTAGTGTTCTTGAACTCTTTTTCCTCTCCTTAGTTTTAGGACCTTGGATTTGAGGTTTTAAGGGTGTGGGTGTAGATGTAGCTTTTTAGCTACTATCTATACCCATTGCTTTATCTTACTTTATAATATGCTTTATTGTTTTCCATGATGTATCTCTTGCTTTATCTTACTTCCTAGCATATTTTATAGCTTTTCTAGCATGTCTCCTTACTTTCTAACATATTTTATTACTTTGATGATGTTGGCCTAGCCTTCTTTGGCTAGGATATGCCTAAATACCATGTTTGCACTTAGATCTATATGCTTAAATGCTTTTTGACATGTTTATACTTAGATCTACATATTGATATGCTTTTTGACATGTTTATGCTTAGATATTATGTTCATGTGCTTTTTGTCATGTTTATGCTTAGATTTATATATATATATATATATATATACGTGTGTGTGTGTGTGTGTGTGTGTGTGTGTGTGTGTGTGTGTGTGTGTGTGTGTGTGTGTTATTTGCTCCTTGCCATGCTTATGCTTAGATCTACATGTTGGTTGCTATTCCTTGTGCTTTTATAGCCTTTTATCTGCTATTATGCCTTTTTCTTATGTTTTAGGCCTTAGATAGGGTGTAGATCTAGATCTTGTGTTCCCTACATCCATATGCCTAGGCGTACATCAAAGGGTTTGAATCATTTCCTTTATGCATGTGTTTGCTTGCTTACTTCTTTGCTTTAGATCCATGTTTTTTTGGCTAGATCTAGGTTCTTACTATGCTTTGTGCCTCAAGTCTAACACGATTCATAAAAGCAATGGTAGTTTCTGTCATCAAGTGCGGTGTATTTGTAGTCCAAGTATTGGAGTTGTATGCCGTCGACATATATTGCGAGGTTTATTGATATCTAATATAAGACAATTGCATCATGTCCATGGTATGAACTTTTGTTTCGCACAGCCTGGATATAGTTGGCAATTGGGCATAGCTATTGGATGAATATCATGGTATGAATATTGTGGGACCCATGTTACATATACAACTTGCTATTAATGCTTGTTTGTTTATATTTTTCACTGGACATACATGTATGATTGAATTGTTTTTATATTGAATGATGTACATGTATAAATGTTAGTCTAGTGATATATTTTTATGATCAAACAATATGTTAATGCTAAGATTATGAAATTTATTCCTAATTAGATTAGGATTATGTTTTCAAGGTTTCTAGCATTATTATGATTCTTGATCTTGATATTGAAAACCTTAATGTTTGATATGTAAATCTTCGTTGATCAAATCAAAAGGTGTTTTTGATGGAAGAATAATGAAGATGTCAAAAACGGTTACTAGAAAATTTTGAAAATTTTTTAGTTTTTTGTGAGTTTTGATCGATCGAAAATTCCTTTCGATGGATCGAATGTTCTTTTCGATTGATCGAAGAGGAATCGAGAAACGATCGAGTTAGGCAGAAGCCCTATGATAAAATTCTTCATTGTCTCGATCGATCGAGAATTCTTTTCGATTGATCGAATGTTAATTTCGATTGATCTAACAGGAATTGAGAATCAATTGAACGAGGCAAAAGCTTTGTGATTTCTTCATTTTTTCAATCGATCAAGAAAATGTTCAACCGATCGAAGGCATTGAATTTTGAATTTTCACTTTTTTTTTGACTAAGTGTTAAAACTTTGATAAAAAGCAAAGCTATGTGATTAATTTTCTAGTCCTTAAAAGTTAAGGACATTTGTTAATCATTATCTAACTAAAAGACCTACTGAGATCAAAGATGTTAGTTAAATAGAACTCTTAGTCCTAAATTGTTTTTTTTAAAGTCCTTAATTTATTTTAATTAGAGGTTTTTAATGAGATTAAAATTCTAATTAAAGTTATATAGTTTCTAATGAGATTAGAATACTTTATCTAGTAAATTAAGGATAGAGTTCTATATAACTAGTTTTTGATTCATTAGTGTTTAAGGAATCCTAAATAGTTTAGGACTTCCGTTTTAGTTAGTGATTCTAATGAGATTAGAGTCTTCAACAAGTGCAAGGTTGTTAGTTGTGATGGAATCACAATTATTTAAAGAAAAACCCAAATAACAAGTGGGAGTACTAAAAACTATTTTGTTAAGTTCATTGTAATGTGAATAGATACCTTGTCTTGGCCTTTAGCCTTGCATTCCATGCGGAGGGTATTTACTTTACGGATTACAAGGTTAAACTTTTTGTGATTACGCGAATGTTTGTTACGCTATTGTGACGTGACTTAGTAAGATCACATTGAATTTAAATAATTAAACACATTTGATGTGTAGGGTTAAAATTGTGATAAGATCATAATGATTTCAAGACAATCAACTTGTTTTAAAATTTCTAGTGGGAGAGAGATTCAAGGGTTGGATCTCACAGCCTCCATTGTCGGTTCATAGTGGTGTGGGTAAACATTTCGTCTTGGCCCTGAGCCTTGTGTTCCATGCGGAGGGTGTTTATTTCATGGTACTACAAGATTGAACTTCCCGGTTTATAGTGGTGTGGGCAAGCTCCTCGTCTTGGCCTCAAGCCTTGCGTTCCATGCGAAGGGTGTTTTGCATCATCGTACTACAAGATTAAACCTTACAAGGGTAGAGTTATGTGGCTACACATGGGTCTAGGCAATGGTGTACACTAGCCTAAGTTTGATAGTATCCTCTATGCTGAGTTCTTTCTATTATTACTTAGAGGCTAAAGGAAGAACGGCAAATTATTTTTGTTTGGTAAGAGTTACCATGATAGCATTAATAATGAGAATAATTCTTACCTGATCATAGTGGCTGGTATTCACTCTATGCTGAGGAATATTAATTGCGGGATTAGCTGTCGTTGCACCTAATATAATATGGTTTTAGGGTTCCATATTATATGGTACTGGTTGCAAAATATAATGTCCCAGTATTTAAGTTCATAGTCTCAAATAAAGTTGTCATAAATTTTTGTTCTCTAACTACTATTTTAATTGAATCACATTAACTAAGAAATAATTTTGGACATGATGCTTAAAGGAGCTGAAGTACATAAATATGTTTCGATTCAACATTGTCATAATTTTCTATACATGATGTATTTATGGAAGATAGCTTATGATGTGATCATATTCTCCATTGAAATGCTAAAATGTTACAATGGTTCTATCTCAATTGTACTACAGCATGAGATGCAAGAGTTAGTACTAAACTTAGACTTTATATTAACTCTAAATGAGATGTTTGATATGAATCATGTTGAATGCTAAGAGAGGCTTAAGGAGTTCCAATCTATATCATTTTATGAAAATGTTTTAATTTTACAATGAATTGGAATTCTTGGATGTAGAGATAAAATGCTAATCTCACTTGGATATGATTCATAAGTCCTTGTTAGAATCATTTGATCATTTCAAATTGTTTTGAAAATAAATTCTTTTTATGTTATTTGAATTGATGAGTGAGTTCTAAGCAATGGTGAAAAGATTTATTCAAAAAGAAATGGTTCGACTATGAAAAGATTTTTTTTACCAATAGTCAAGTTTGATTCTATCAAGATTCTCTTATTCATTATATTTCATTTGGATGAAATATGGCAATCGATATCAAGAAAGCTTCTTTTAGTGGAAATCTTGAGGAAAACATCTATATGATGTAACTAGACTTGTTCATAGTAAAGAACCAATAGTGTTTAGTATGCAAGTTGCTTAAAGTCCATTTATGTACTAAAGCAAGAATTTAAATCACAAAATATCATCTTTGATCAAGCAATCAAGTTGTTTGATTTTGATTAAGTATTAAAAGGCCTTATGTGTGTAAATGCTATATAGAATAATAAATTTCTTAATATATGTTGATGACATTCTAATCATGTAGAATGATGTAGAGTTATTGTCATCAATGGAGTTTTTTGTTGTCTAGTCCAGTTTGATATAAAGTACTTGGGAAATACTAGTCATATCCTAAGAATTAAACTTTGTTAAAATTCACAAATTAGGATATTGAGTCTATGTCAAACTGTTTAAATAGATTAGATTCTAGCCAATTATAGCATGTAATACTTCAAGAAATGATTCTTTCCTTTTAAGTTTGAAGTTCCTTTATAAAGGACTATAGTCCCAAGACATATAAAAAGAAGAGCATATCAAGACATTTCCTTATACCATATCAATAGAAAGTCTTAATGCTATGCTATATACTAGGCTAAATATCTATTTTGTAGTAGGCATGGTAAGCAAATATCAATTGAATCAAAGATCACTTAATTTAGTGGCAGTAAAGCATATACTCAAATATCTTAGGAGAATGAGTGATTATATGCTTGTCCACCAGAGAGAAGATTTGATGATTACTGGTAGTACAAATATTAACTTGTAGTTTGATTGTGATTCATGAAGTTGGACTTCAAGATGTGTTCATCCTAGGTGGTGAAGATACACATTAAGCGTAAGTATTACCTCATTAGAGAGATATGAGTACGCAAGATGTAGTAGTAGAAAAGATAATTTATGTAATAAATCTGGCTGAAACTTATTTCCAAACCTTGCCTTAGAGTGACTATGAATTACTCTAAAGGGAAATAAGTGTCGGATATATGATAAATTGTCTTAGAGGGCAATTGGGAGATTGTTGGGGTTTATGCCCTAAAATCCAATTTATTGACATGTCATAAATAATTAAATTGTTTAATTATATGAGACTATTTATTAATGAACTAATGAGACATTATCTTATTCCATGAGATGCACTGTATGTGATTTATGTGAATAAGTCACAGAAGATATAAATTACAAGTTCCTTGTAAACTCAAAACGCAGTTCGTAGTCGGCGATGAAATTAGACGTTTCATTTGTGAAGACTATAACACCTCAATTAAGATGATTTGTCTTGATCATAGAAGTGGATACTTCTAGTTGATGTGTTGATATGTCCTAAGAGTTAAGACATATTGAATTGGACCGCTGTGAGATTAATTATTCAATCAACAACTGTCACTTGAATAATTAGTCTCACGACTTCTAATTTCATAGACTCTTAATCCTGAGAGGGTAGTGAACTTGATTATGAAATGTAGGTTACTTTGATATATAATAAGTGAGATCTAATATTCACGATCTAAACTTCAGTATGTTAGGTAACCACACGTAGTATTGAGGGAACATATATTCTCAAGATTGGAATCCATAATCTCTTTGTAGAGACACGAAATATCCCCCTGATATAAGTTTAATGTAAACTGGTTATTCAAGGTGCCTACTTTAGTAAGGAGTTACTAAAGTTTTTATTTATTGAAATTATATTTCAATAAATGTGAATAACTAAAAGATTAAATTGCGTACTCAAAGATAAAATAGTTGTTTATAAAGTGACAGTTTATTATAACTTTGTTCATTGTGGATATTTCATGGAGGGGTCAAATGATATCATTAGAGTTTTAGGATATAATTTATTAATAAGGGCTAGAGTGCAATTATATTTATGTAGTGACATTAAATATAATTAATGGTAACTTTGGAATTGTTAAGAGTTGACAGATAAGCTCAAAGCCTATTGGAACTAGAGTCTTATTTGTTTTCTTTGGTCCCGTCTCAAGCCATAAACTAAAACCCAATTGGATAGGCCCAAAAGGCTAACCCAATTAGATAATTAGTTTTTATTTAATAAGATTTATTAAATAAAGTAACTACCAAGGTAGTTAGAATGTACGTATGATGAAAAGAAAAGAAAACAGTTTTTCTCTACAAGGAGAAGAAGAAATATTTTTCTTTGAGAATCAAAGTACAGAAAGACTAATTGAGAGGCAACATGTCTTAGGCACCATGTGGAATTGAGATGAAGATTAAAGATATTCTTAAATCTTGGTTTTGAATTTCACTGCATCAAGGTACGCTTTCTATTATTTGTTCTAGAATTCAAGGTTACATATTATCTCTCATGAATAAAGTAGATCCGTGTTTGTTGCTTCCATTGTGTTTTGTATGTGATGCAAAACTAGATTTTCCAACAGGCACTTGACTACAAGTCATAAACCGAGCCCCAAGCTCCTGAATTAATTCACCAAAATTATGAATCAGACCCCTCCTCAGCCCATTGAACCATCTCAATGTCGTGGGTCTGAGGCTGGAAGGAAATACCTTACACGTCAATGCGTCATTCTAACTATAAGGCGACATCATTTGAATGTAATGGTTGACGTGCTCAACGGGATTAGCCTTACTGTCATGTGTAATGAATGGTGGTTGGGCAAAACGTCTAGGCATCCATACAAGTTCAATATCATCACAAAATGGTGACTGAGTTGCTCTTTGTAGGGCTCGGCTCATTGCATCCATCGCAGTGCTATGATGCCTGTGTCGGTTAAGGGAATTTGACAGTCATTCATCAAACTCATGTGACCTCTCTCTTGATCAACGAGAACCACTTTGATGGGATGACTCCCCCAACTCTCCCGGTACTGCTAAAATCCCCAGGGGATTTACCATGATCCCTCCTCCGACGCCTACCTTATACTTCCAACTCCAAATCTCTGACTTGTTTTCGCAAACGTTCTAATTTTTGATCCCTTTTGTCATAGTACTCATGCTCGGGGATGTAGGACATTGATCGGTATAATTGTGTGGACCCTTCTCTTGAGTCAGGCCGCTCCTTAAGCTCTTTATTCAGGTAGTCTTGATCCTTTTTTTGTCCCCTTTCTCGCCAACTTGAGCCCCTGGACGAGCCCCCAGACCGATTGTTTGCAGAACTTGTCAAATGTTGATTAGCCATGCTCCCAAATAACTAACTTTGCTTAGAACTACAGCTAAGCAGGAGATTCCTATAGTCAGCGCCAATTGTGCAGGCCAAATTTAGTAGTTAATGGGCTAACTCCTTTATTGGGCTCACAATTTATTTGGTATGGTGGGTGAATGAATATCCTACCTAACTCCTTTATTGGGCTCGCAATTTATTTGGTATGGTGGGTGAATGAGTATCCTACAATAGGAAGTTCCTTAGAAACAAAGTCAGTATTGAAAGTTCACACATATCCCTTCCCTTTTGCCCATGTTTATTCTCGGTTTCCCTCTGTCTCCTCTTGGTGTAAAATATTCTTGCTCCCTTGTCCTCAGTATCTAACCCCTTCTTCTTCACCTTCTTCTCCTATTTATAGCCTCCCTTTAGTGGATTAGAAATGACAGTTTTAACGTTTTTCGTGTAAGTGGGGCATTTCAAGATTATTCCTGACAGAGCTAGGTCCCATTTTGGAAACGGAGATTCCAAGATTTGGGACTTACAATAGACGTCATATGTTGCTCGGCAGCGATACTTCCTAAGGCATTACCGAGGTACTCCTCGGGCCAAGTTCTGGACATGACTGTACCTCGAAGATTATCCAATCTGGGCCCAACCTCCCGAGCATTGTGGATTGGGCCCACCATGAAGTTGGTATCAAACCCTCAACCAATGGGCCTACCACTTTTGGGCCGATGTCCGTACACACACACACACACACACACATATTGATCTTTTAATTTTGAGACGTGTTACATTCATAATATTTTCACAACAATTTCACAACAAATCCTAATCGGCAAGTTATTACAAGTTTTTAATTTGAATTTACAACCGAAATTACTTTCTTGTCCACTAATAATAGCAAATAACAACCTACTACATGGGATTTATTGTGAAAATGTTGCGGAAGTAGTATTTCTCTTTAATTTGTTATATTTTTTTGATTTATTTATTTATTTATTTTGGCCATTAAAATGCTGACATGGAAGCTTCAAAAATAATAAAAAATGCTGATATGACGTTTTTAAATTCAAAATAATTTTTTTATTATAATTTTAGTATCCATGTAAGCATCTAATGTACCAACTATGTAATTCATTAGCCACATAGGTATATTCTATTAGTGAGTTAACAGTAGGGACCAAATTAACACTAAGGTTGGTTTGGCATTAGCTTAAAAAACCATATTATTTTACTATTTAACTTTTTTTTTTTTATTTAGCTTATTTTTGCTACTATTCATGAGTCTCATTGTACTATTTCAACTACCTATTAACTTTATCTACAGTACTTTCAATAAAAGAGTTTTCAGTTTCAACTAAATAAACTGTTTCCAAACAAACTTTTAGTTGAAAATAACATGGACCAAATTTATTGTGACTCCAAAATGGTATTTTCTCCTAAAATAAATTTTAAAACATAAAATCACCTAACGATGTCAGCTTGCTCTAATACAGACAGATTTTAAAGTATAGTATCACTTTAATTTATCTAAGACATACTCAAAGAGTATAATTTACCAAACCAAGAATAATTTCATATAAAAAAATTCAAACATTATGGCTCAAGCATAAAGTTTAACGAAAAGAAAAAAAAAGTGACAATCTATTATTCTTTATCTATAAAAAAAACATAAAAATAAAAATTTAATTTCCTTTGGATAAGGCAATGCACAATGAAAGGATAGGAAAGCTAAAATCTAAATTTCAATTGTGATTTTAGTATTGAGAGAGAGGAAGAGATTGGTTGGTGTGCAACCATATAAGAGGTTCAATGACTAAAATTGACAATCTGCCATGCGGGAAACTTGTTTACAAAAATTGAAATCTAATTCAAATTGTTATGAGAAATTGATCACCATTGATAACTCAACACATTTATGACAATTCTTTTTAAACAATTAAGAATTTTAATTATGATGGATTTTGATTGATCCACAATATTGGGGGTGTTATTGTAATAGTAAAAAGAATAAATAAGACATTTATGTTATCTTTTTTTATTATTATTTTTTAGTAAACAAATTATTAAAATAAAAATTTGGGGCCTTGTTCTATTAGAGAGCCCTAGCCTAGGGGCCGACCCTGAATGATCTCACAAATGTTCCAACTTCCAAGCTCAGTTTTTAGACTTTTAGGTGGATCCAAGTTAATGTGGAATGGCCATTTTCCTCCAATCCACTGCTGTTTTTTTTTTTTTTTTTTTTTTCGTTTGTTGGGTGCCTCTCTTTTTATTAGAGAGCTTGGTTTACATGATGCAGGGATGGACCTTAGGTAGGCTTTTGCTATTTTTTTGGGCCTACATTGTGTGCCCAATTTTCACACACAATGTGCTAGCATTTACTAAGCTGAGCTTATGGCTTTTGTGCTGGCTTGTATAGTGGGTTTTGGGCTGATTTTGTGGGTCTCAGCCCATCTTAGTTTGATGTACCAAATTTGCCTCTAACAATATTCTTGAATCAAAAACTTAAGCAAAATAGGTTGCAACACCCTAATTTTTATGAATTCTCACTTCCTCACACGTTTTCGGCCGAAACAATAGACCATAGGTAATTTCGTTTTGCAAATCCTCACGTTGCTACTTTCACAAAGTCAAACGGCTTTTTCATTTGATCTAGCTTTCTCTTTCTCACACCCCAAAATAATTTAGACTTTGTAAGAGACATATTTGTCAAAATCTAGAATCTTACTAAATTAAGCTTGTTGAATATTAGCTTTGATACCATGTTAAATGGACAATATTATCAAACGCAATGTGATGTGTTATACCATGTTGTGTATGCTAGAGTGTATGCGGAAGAGGAAAGTATAGAATAGGAACACTGAGAACACGAGGGTTGGTTCAGCCTTGACGGCCTACATCCACGGAGGAATCCCTTAAAGGCTACATCTTTATTGTATAGGAGTGTAGTACAATAACCTGTGTTACAATGAACCCTAACATGAGTATATATAGGCGACTAAACTCGAGACTACTAGTACAAGCAGGAATGGGCTTGGGCCTATTACATTGGGCTAATATGTCTAATATATATATCTCTAACACCCTCCCTCAAACTCAAGGCGAAAGCTTGATGAAGGCTTGAGGTTGGATAAGCATGAGAAGATCACTTGAAGATGCCTTGAAAAATGCCTTTGAAAAAACCGCAATGAAGAATGTGCCAATTGACCAATTTTGGAGCTTCAAATGAAGAAACGAAGTCCAAAATCGGAATCTACGTGAAAAACTGAGCAAGATAGGCTTTTTCGGAAATTTTGACTTTTGGTCAAAGGTCAACACAAAAAGTCAAAGTCAAAGAAAGTCAAAGTCAACGGTCAGAGCTCATTGGTCAGATCCGGGTGGTCCGGGTCGGGTCGGTCCGGGTCAACAGTCAGCAAGGTGACGTGGGCTGACGAGGCAACACTGCTGACATGGCGAGCTGCGTGGCTGATGACGTAGTTAGGGCTGACATGGATCAAGCTGATGTGGCATTTGCTGACGTCATGATGACATCATCACAGTAATCGGCGCATGACTGGCGCGTACGAATTTCACCGGCGCGTGGCGTAGATCCAGACGTATGACGGCACGTGTAGGCGCGTGTAACCGAGATAACGGCCGTACTTCTCGGGTTTTGCAAATCGGCAGGCCACGAGTCCGACAGACCGGCGCGTGTGGTCTCAATCCTATCCGAGATTCGAGATTTGTGGCAGCGCGTGGGTGATTTTTCGGAGCCAGATGAAGCGCGTGGTGGCGCGTGGCTGGTTTTCTGGTGACAGGAGTTCTGGATTTTCCTCACGGGAGGCCGAGGAGCACGTATGTGGGGTTGATTTCTTCAGGCAAAGTCTTGATTTGCAAAGATCTGATAAGGAGAGGCACAAATTGCTTGGGCTTGAGGATCTAGACACAGCAGTGAGTCATGGCGGCTGCATGATGCCGAGGGGTCTGGATTTGAAGCTAAGCGGGGGCATTGTGAATCTGTGCTATGCATGTATGAATCTTCTTTGCTGTGTAGAGATGTTTGCTCTGATGCCAAGAACGAAGTTTGGCTCTGATACCATGTTGAATGGACAATATTATCAAACGCAATGTGATGCGTTATACCATGTTGTGTATGCTAGAGTGGATGCGGAAGAGGAAAGTATAGAATTGGAACACTGAGAACACGAGAGTTGCGTGGTTCAGCCTTGACGGCCTACATCCACGGAGGAATCCCTTAAGGGCTACATCTTTATTGTATAGGAGTGTAGTACAATAACCTGTGTTATAATGAACCCTAATATGAGTATATATAGGCGACTAAACCCTAGACTATTAGTACAAGCAGGAATGGGCTTGGGCCTATTACATTGGGCTAATATGTCTAATATATATATCTCTAACAAAGCTATTATATTTTTTCCATGTATTTGTCTCCAAGATCAATTTCCTTTTGTCGTCAGTTGCACTTCTCATTTATATTTGTGACAACACCATGTTTCAAAAATTCAATTTTCTTTTTTGTTGTTGTTGTTGTTAGTTGTTGAAATTCAACCCATTTCATAGCCACAAAATTTCCCTTATAACTTAGACTTTTCTTCTAAAGTAGCAAGTGGGAATGAAAGAAATTTTAATTTTTCATAAATTTACAAGACGATCTACAAGTTATAAATGTCGTAGTAAATTGATTTGGTACTAGGCATGATATTTATTACTTGTAGCTGTAGGTTCTTGAATATTTGTCCTCAATTGATTTAAATGATGAATTTGTATTTATCTTTAAAATAAAATGAAAATATATTATGCCACAGAGTTTTATCATTATGTAAGATATATAAAGACATTTTCAATAGACGAATAATATTATAACAATAGAAAGTAGGGAAAGGATCTGAAATACCCCAACCAAATTAAAATAAATAAGAAGAATTTGGTAAAACTTTAAGTCCGGTTCTTTAATGCAATACATTAAGAGGGCATTTGGTTCACCGTAATATTACATTACACCGTAATATTACATTAGTGTAATTTTATATTATTGTAATTTCAATACAAGAATACAATATTACATTATTTAGGAAAATGATGAGATTAAGGTGATGTGATATAATTTATAATTTTAAATTATGGTAATGTTAGAAAAAATAAAGTAAACCAAAAACCTTAATGTTACATTATTGTAATATGCATTACATCAAAAATACATTGCAGTAAACCAAACGCCTCTTAAGTCATTCAATTAAATTCAATTTAACCAATTATATATATTCAAATTGTGTTTCTTTTAAAGTCAATACAAAATATCTATTTGATTTTAATTAGAAACTTAATACTCTATATGTTGCACTTAAAGGAACTCGCAAACATATAATAGTATAATACACTACAATAAAGAAACAATAATAAACACGTACGTGCATGCGTAAAGTATTCGTTGGTGTAATGGACCTAATGGTGTTTCAGTTTTGTGTTTCTCAACCATGACTCTGAATGGTCAGTCAACACCCAAACAAACCCAGACCTCATGTATTTCTAATTATCGTTAGAATTAACTTATGGCTGAGCCTGAAATCACTTATTACGGTCCTATTTTCTTTTTTCAAATTTTTGGTACAAAAAAAGAAAAAGAAAAAGAAAAAAGAAATCATTGTGTAATGTGTACGCAGTCTCGTGAAACCGAAAATTTTAGCCTTTTTTTTTTAATATATATGTTTTTTTCAATTCACAAATAGGTTAGAACATTTCAAAAGCAACAAAACAATTAATGGTCGTCAACCAACCCAACCAACCATTAATCACGTGGCTTGTTTATATTGGATTACCTGCTGAAAGTATTGTAAGAGAAACCAATGAAAAATGAATGCTTTTACACGATTACATTAGTTGTAGACTTGAAGTAATGTAGTTTTTATTTATTTATTTTTAAGATACAATATAATTTTAATTTATGACATTCACTCGTACTAATATATTAATCGATTTATGAAATAAGTAATGTCAAATTTCAAATATTTTATTTGAGGATAAAATTTTTTTACCAATTAAATTAACTAAAATTCATTGACTATTTTAATTTGGAATTTGGAATGGAACATGAGGGAAGTTAGTATAAGGTTATAGACACGTAGCAAATTATCAGAGCACTGGCCATTTGGAATTTGCAAGTGAAACACGGGGGAAGGCAGTTAAGGTTTGAAGTACGCTTTGTGATTCATTCAGGAAAAAAAGAAAAAGAAAGGTACGCGTTGTGATTCTATTTTGGGTTCTTAGATTTGACCACAAATTGTAGTCTCTGGGATGGATAAAAACAAAGACTAGTATAATATAGATGATATTATTGTAAATTTGTAAGGAGAAGACTCATGCAGACAATGAATCAATGATGTCTCGGAGAATAATGCAACCGCGACCCTCCTTGGTTAATGGTTATAGCAACGTATTGTAATTTGTATAGTACTGCCAACCAGTTGTTCAGTTTATTTTATTAATCGTTGGCTGACGTGCAAAATTTGTCTAATAATCTAGCTATTTAAAAAAGTGAAAATTATTATTATTATTTTTTTTAGAAACAAACACACACAAACAAACAAATTAAATTATTACTTTAATTTAAATATGTTTTTATGAAAATAATAATGAGTACCTATCTCAAGAAGGATGTCAACCATCCTCCGTTGATATTGAAAACTATTATTAGATAGTCATTTGTATAATAATAAAAGAGTCATGTTAACGAGTGCCCTTAATAATTCATTTTAAGAAAGTTTTGATACTATTTTTATGGAAAATAAAAAAAGTTGTCAAAATATTAATTACTTTTTTTTCATTTCTCATAAATTTTTTTTAAAAATAGATTATTAACCAGTGCCCTAAGGACATTCGTTAGCATTTTCCATAATAAAAATTCAACTATTATATATTACTATCTCCTATCTTGTTTGAGCCCAACTCATCCAATCGGGTTATATAAAATAAACACGTTGCCAGCTCTTAGCTGAAAGTCATTCCCATTGTAATAGGTAAAAAAAAAGGGTTTTAACCTGAACCAATTAAGACCAAATTTATAGGTGTACGTGCTCATTAGTCATTATTATTATTATTATTATTATTATTATTATTATAAATTTTCGAGTGGCATTGAGCATGGTAAATTGTTGGATGGCCCAATCCTGTTTCTTATTCATCAGTGTCTTTGTGGTGAATCCAAAGGATCCAATAAAACCAAGTTAATGAACGATTTTCCAAACAAATGTTTGTTCATCCAATATGTTCTTACAAACTGAGTGACACTATGCTGCCGTTTAAAAAATTAAAATAAAAAATAAATGAGTTATTATTACAATATTTTAGAACTTGTTTCTAACTAAATGAATGATTATTATTATTATATAAAATGCATAATTTTGTATATTTGTCCTTACACTACAAAACACATGGGTCTTAGGCCGCATTTGCAAAAACGCAGCTACAAACGGGCTAAAGTCCCGTTTTTAAAAAACGCGGCTTAAAGAAACAACAAAAGCCGTGTTTTAAACATGTGGCCATATAACGTGTCTAAAATTGCTTTTTCTTTTAGCTATAGCCGCATTTTTGAGGATGGAGCTATGGCTGCATTTAAAACACGCGGCTATAGGACTTGAGTATTTCATTTTTATTATTTTTTTAATCTTAACTATGGCCGCTTGTAAAAAACGTGGCTCTAGCTTGCCTAAAGCCACGTTTTTTAGACGTGGCTTTAAATTTAGTTTGAAGCCGCGTGTTTAAAACGTGGCTTTAGTTTGGGATTGGGCTGCATTTTTTAAACGTGGCTTCAGATTTTGCCTATAGCCGTAGGTTAAAAACACGACTTTAGGCTTTGTATAAATACTAAACTAAAAATTTTCAACCCTAGCCTCTCCAATAGCATAGCCTCCATCTCTCAAGCCCTCAACCTCCATATCCGATCTCAACCTTCACCCTTCTCATCAAGCTCTCATCCTTCTAATCAAGCTCTCACCTCCGATTCATCCATCATCCTCACCAATTCATCATCGTCCTCACCTCTACCACCGAAGGTCACGCTCTATCGCACCGAAGCTCACGCTCCATCGCACCAAAGCTCACGCACCATTGTCGACCCAATCCATCATCCTCCTCACCCATCTTCAAAGCCTAGCTCCGTTCATCCATCATCCTCACCGAAGCTCTCTGTTCAATCAGCCATCGCCGACCCACGCAGGCCATGCCCCATCGCCGATCTTTCTCCACTCCTCTGCGGGTACTTTCTCTCAGCTTTTTCCTTTTTCTCAATTTGCATTTGGGTCTTTGTGTGTGTTTGTTTATGTTGTTGTTGATTCTACTTAGAAGCTCACGCTCCATCGCACCAAAGCTCACGCACCATTGTCGACCCAATCCATCATCCTCCTCACCCATCTTCAAAGCCTAGCTCCGTTCATCCATCATCCTCACCGAAGCTCTCTGTTCAATCAGCCATCGCCGACCCACGCAGGCCATGCCCCATCGCCGATCTTTCTCCACTCCTCTGCGGGTACTTTCTCTCAGCTTTTTCCTTTTTCTCAATTTGCATTTGGGTCTTTGTGTGTGTTTGTTTATGTTGTTGTTGATTCTACTTTGGGATTATTGAAAAGATCCTAAATTTTTTGAAGTTTCGTTTGTGATTGGTGATTTTTGATGGTCTGGGTTGAGGAAAAAGCTTGGTGATTTGTGTTGGGGTCATGCAACCCTTTTGTTTTGTTACTGAGAAAATGTTCTTGTCATTTATTCATGAATCATGACCCTATTCTTCTCTCTCTGTCTTTATATATTTTTAATTATATAGAAGGACTATTTATTCAAAATAATATATAGTTAAATATTGTACTATAATGAGGGGTCGTATGAGACACTGGTACAAAGTTTGTATTTTGAGCTCTTTACAGACTTCAAGATTGGATTTTTATTAATGGGTTTTGGTTTTTTGCTCTGGTTTTTCAGGCTGAGAAGGCTTTTTTGAAGCAGCCTAAGGTGTTTCTAAGGTACTGTTAAGTGGGTTTTCTTTTGTTGCAGTTATTTGTTTATTTGATCTAATTTTTGATTATGTTAGGGATGTGTTTGTTCTTTTTTTAGCTCAAAGAAATCTGGGAAGGCGAAGAGGCCTGGAAAGGGTGGCAGTCACTATTGGAAGAACATTGGGTTGAATTTCAAGACACCCAGAGAGGCAATTGAAAGTTTGCTTGCTGACATATTTAGTTTTGCATTTTTTTTTTTTTTTTTGTTGGGCACTAATTTTAGTTGTGAATTAATCTATAACTGAAGTTATTATGATTTCTTTTCCTAGCGTTGCATTTTGCTATATAATGTCTGGTATCTGCCTATGTTTAAACCAAAAGGTCCACACTTGTTGGTATATCTAAGGTCCTTGATGTTTTTATTCAAAATAAAATTTAATTGGTTTTGGACTTGGCCTTGCGTGTAGAAAATTTCCAATGCTTGGAATTTGGTTTAATGCCATTGCTTTATGTTGAACGACTAGGATCCGACTCATTAAGAGGTTTTCTCAGATGGGTACTAATTCAAGGTTGGGAATTCTTCATGGTTTGCATCTCTAAGCTAAATAGTTGTTTAGCTACCACTTAGAGTCAGTGCACTATATATAAGTCTTCCTTGATGCTGTGGTGCCCCACAAAAATTTATGATCACATATATATATATATATATATAAGATAAAGACACTCAATATAACTTGATTGGAGCATGTGAAAATCCATACCCTTTAGAGGCTAGCTAGATGATAGACACATTGATTACTTTAGCTTATCTAAAAGACCTCAGTCCGTGGTTTTTCATGAATTTGCCTCACATAATAAGATGAGGCCAAATATGAATTGTGTGTGATGTTGGTGAGCAATGAGCATCTTTGTTATGCCATTTCTTAAAATTGAGACCAAATGATAACCATTTCCTAAAGTTTTTTTTATAAAACAAAAAAGCCCAAGAAATCATCAAAAAAGGGAGTTATTATTTAATTAAGTAATTAATTTAATTCTTATCCAATTTTCAGACATATATAGTACTCCAATCTAGAAATTTTTTGTCAAAATCCTTTACATGACAATGATAGGAAATGGCGGTTAAAGTTGTTACGATTATAATGGACAAGAGAGCATAATAGGTGCAGCCACTCTATGGACTTAGGCTATATATGTATGGGGCCTATAGGGCCTCGGCCACTCCAAACCAGCTGTGGCCAATATTAATATCCCATTTTGTAAAAAAAAAATTTTTTTTTTTTTTTTTTTTTTTGAATGTAATGGTCATGACTAAACTATATTCTTATTGTTAAGTAAGTTCTAGTTAACTCAATTAGTAAAGTCTTTGATGGTTAAGTGCAGGTATATCAGCACTTTTAAAAGATTTGTTTTTGTTGTTGTTTAGGAAAAACATGAATTGGGTATTCAATGGAATTTGTATTGCTTTTGAGTGGGCTTGTTTAAGAGTGATGAGTGAAGTTTATACTTGCTGAGTTGTCTAGGAAGAGACATGCATTGGGAATGATATGAAATTTATTTTGCTTTTGAGTGTATGATGTTTTTCATGGGTTTGTTTTTGAGTGAAGAGTGAAGTATATGTTTGCTAAATTGTTTAGGGAGATACATGAATTAGGTATTCTATGGAATTTCTATTGCTTTTGATGAGTTTGTTTCTGAGTGAAGTTATAGACTCTTCCTACTTGGTTAGAATTATAACAAAAGAAAAGATGAGTCTGTGGTGCTTTTGAGTTTCTATGGAATTTGCATTGCTTTTGAGTCTTGTGGTGCTTTTAATGAGTTTGTTTCCTAGTGAAGTTTGAGTGTTCTTAGGTGATTAGAATGATAAAAGAGAAAAGAAAATAGTTTGCTAAGTTGGTGAAGGACATGATACAAGTACAACCCCATAGTTTGCTGTTAATGAAATATGGCTTTAAGGTGATATATGATACAAGTACCACAAGCAACTTGATCTAAGGCCAAGGTGAATTCTATATTGATAAACAAAACATGGGTTTGGAAGGAAGCCTGCAAGATTTGACTAGCTTTAGTCACCATGCAAAGCCAAATTTCTTTGACAAACTGGTCTATCACTAGCTGCGATTCAAACTTTCTTTGGCAAACTTGTTGATAATCTAAAACAAACTAAGAACGAAGGATACACTACCTCCATTAATGCTGTTTTGGTTATTTAGTCTGGGCAAGCCGTAATTGTTCATGTGATATATATATATATATATATATGGAGTTTGTATTGCTTTTGATGAGTTTGTTTCCAAGTGAAGTTATAGACTCTTCCTAGTTGGTTAGAATTATTAAAAAAGAAAAGATGAGTATGCTTAGTTGTTTTGGAAGAAACATGAATTGGGTATTCTATGGAATTTGCATTGCTTTTGAGTTTGTAGTGCCTTTGATGAGTTTGTTTCCTAGTGTTCTTAAGATCGGATTTGGTAGTGCTGAAAAGTTGTCTAACTTCACTAATCTTGTTTTTAAGAGCGTCTCTAGTTGCTGTATATTTTTATCGTAGCATTCAATTTTGGAAAAGTCAAGGTTTTCTTTATATGAAGTAACTTATGTTCTTCTTAGTTCTCTACTTGGTTTGAAATAGCTGACTGCTGCCTTTATATTTTTGCAGCGTCATTATGGACATAAATTGTGTTCTACTTGTAAAACAAGGGTACAAGACCGATGCCCCACTTGTAGACAAGAGCTTGGAGATGGGAAGGCACCCCTAGAAGCATCCGGGATAGCCATAGGAAGTTAGAGACAGTTATGTGCGTAACGTTTGCAGTGGAGGTATAACCATAATCATGTGTTGATGCTTGCTGCATCTTTTTTGTGTCAAATGGACCCTAAACTTTCCTCTATTTTGTTTATGTATTGAACTACATATTCCTTAAAGATTGATAATTTTCCCGTATTCCTTAAAGATTGATTGAAATTGTGATAGGTTTAAGGAAATTCCAGCTTGATATTCCTTTGAAATTCTGGCTTGATATTTTGTTGCATGCAACAAGCCGAAATTTTGCAAGAATAACAAGTTGGAATTGTGTGGGTGACAGGTTTTTTATAGTGGCGTTTGTAAAATTTATAGCAGCGTTTGTAAATGCATTTGCCATCTGGCATAGAAAGAAAAAAAAAGTATAGCCGCGTTTTTAAAATGTGGCTATAGACAAATTCAAAAATATTCAAGGGGTTATAGTTGCATTTGAAATGCGGCTATAGGTGACAGATATAGCCACATTTAAAAAAATGCAGCTATAGCTTATGTCTTCGAAGCTGTCAACAAGTGACCTATAGCCACATTTTTAAACACAGCTATAGATGGCCCCTATAGCCACATTTAGAAAACACGGCCAAAGAATGTCCTATAGCCACATTTATAGAAACGTGGCCATTGGTCCGATCCTATAGCCACGTTTTAAATGCGGCCATTGGTCCGATCCTATAGCCACGTTTTAACTGCGGCTATAGCTATTGCCTATAGCCACATTTTAAATGCGGCCATTGGTCCTACCTATAGCCGCGTCTGAAAAAGTGCAGCCATAGACCCCATAGGCCTATAGTCATGGGGTTTAGACCATGTTTAAAAATGCGGCCTAAAAAAACGCGGCTATAAGCCAAATCGTCCTATAGCCACGTTTTTCTGACCTATTGCCACGTTTTTAAAACATGGCTATAGAACTTTTTTTTTTTCTTGTTTTGTAGTGTTATATATAATATCTCTAATTAAAAATATCAATAAAAAATTTTCTAATTATTTTTTTTATAATTCCTTATTTATTAATGAAGATGGTGGTTTGAACTCAAGCAGTTAACTCTTTTATAATACTTGCATAAATATGGTTATCCTAAAATAATTAATTCCAAACTTAAGATTGAAAAATCAATTATATTTGTACACCTAATAGAAATTTCATTTTTAAGTATTATTTTGATACTTAAATCATATGTTTTATTATTGATTTTATTCAAATGGTTACCCTAACTTATACAACTTGAGCAATGTCTCTAATTATATTGTGCTTTAGCCTTTAAGAACACATATATTAATATTACACATGAAAAAACACTCTGATTTCAGAAATTCTTTTAGAAAAAATGAAAAAAAAAGTTATATAGGAATTTGGAATGATTTCAATATGATATAATCTGATTATGAACTCTGACTACATGGGGATCATTTACTCTGATACCCAAACCAATGAGGGGTTATTCATTGGTACTCTGATGCCAGTCACAGGAATATAGCGTGACCATAGTCATAAGATTGTTAAGATATGAATTAATGAATATGATTGTTCTTACATATGTGATTTTGGAAATGTTTGAGTATTTAAACTATTTTGAGTCACTAAAACTGCTTATGTGTTTTTGGAACCTATTGTAAGGTATAGATTTTGATATATGGAAAATTGACTATTGTCTAAACCATCTATGATATATTTGTAAGATTGAAGTATGTGATTTATGTGCAACTGATTATTTTAAGACTATGAAACTTCTTCAGTTATTTTGAAAACACATAATATATTATAACTTTTGAAAACACATATTACATCTTATGCTTTACAAATCTGTTGCTTAATGGAACTTATTAGGATTTGGTTACCTATTGAGTTGTCAGCTCATCCCTTTTTCCCCTCCAGTTTCAGATTGTGAAGAAAAGCAAATTCTGGGAGTTTTGATGTTGTGTTGTGAGCAGGGAATAAGCTTAGTGATTTTGGAACTAGGTTCTTATAATAATATTATGATTGATTATGTACTGATTTGAATTCATAAATTATTGAGATCTATTCATAAATTGTTGAGGTATTTTGGATTTATTTGATTTAATTTTTGATGATAAATTTTAGTTGCTAAGAAGGCCTTGCACACTTGTAGGGTGCTTACTTTATAAGCGTGTGGCGGTTGTCACGTGTCTATCTTTATAGTTGGGTTCGGGGCGTGACAATTTTAATGGTATCAGAGCCAGGTTATGGTCTTGTAGACTTTACGCTAGGTTTTGATTTAGAATGAAATTTGTGCCCTAGGCATTACAATTCTAGTTATTGTTTATGAAGGTTATTAGGTCATAAATAGTGTTCTTTTGATGACTTGATGAGAAGTGTAAGTGAGGTTCCATCATATGATGATTTGTTAGGTCATATTTGAAGGATTTGATATTTATTTCTCTTGGGTTATGCCTACATGACTTATAAAACGAAAAGGAGGATTTTAATTGATATACTTCTATGATCTTATACTAGTATTAAGTGGGTGTATTTTATTCTTAAATTTTTTTTTATTGGTCAGATTGGTTATTAAAACTTCTTCTTCTTATTAAAAGGAAAAGAGAGTTAGAAAAGAACAAGCAAAGGAAATCTTCTTGTTGTTTTATGATTGATCTTTTGTAAACTCATTTGATAGTTTTGCCAAATATAGTCAACCTACCTAAGGTAAGTTTGATCTATAGGGGATTCTCATAGGTTTAATTACTGAATGATAATTTACTATATGTCTTATTTGGAATTTGGAGTGCTTGATCATTATTAGGGAATTGACTATTGCAAAACTTTATTTAGGGGCTAAGGTTTGATGTTAGAGCTATGATTCCTTGATTTTAGTTTATATGGAGTTAGGAAATTAACAGAAAGCTCATAGTGTGAAGGGAAAATCAATTTGTGGTTATTATAGTTCACTTTATATTATATGTCATTATATAAATTCTGTGGGTGTTTAAAGGATTTAGCAATATATCGGTGGACTTCCTTGGATTCTAATGTTAAGGACCAGCCTTCTTTTGGGTCATTGTTCTTGTTAGCATTCACCTACATGGATTACCATAGCCTAATTTATGTGTGAGGTAGTCCTAAATGTCTTTGAGATAGGTTCTATTACTTAGAAGTTTGAGGTCCTAATTTCTTTCTATGGACTTGGAGGATTGTTTAATACCCTAGGGAATAAGTTTTGATGCCAGAAATGTGATTCTTTTAATTTTAATTGATAAGAGTTAATGGATTGGCTCAATTAAAATAAGGTGGATACCATACAAGAACGTGGTAGTAATGAATTGGACTAGTGAACCATAATTTTGGTTGGATATTGAAGGTTTTGGGATGGCAAGAGAGTTTATTTTGAAAGACTATTACAATTTGAATTATAGCCAGTTGTGGTACATTTGTTTTATATTGACAAGTGGTAAACAATTATAAAGTTGCATTGTACTCTTAAGTTCTAGGTTGCTTGGACAATGTAAAAAAAAAAAAAAAACAAACAAAGGAGGGTTTGAGATACTTCATGGACTATTCCGTTCTAGCCGATACATACTTAGAGATTTGTTCTCATAATAGGCAATGTAATTATAAGGAACCCAGCTCTTCAATGAGTTCCAGCCCAAATATCACTTGGAGATTTTGGAAATTCTTTTTCTTACAAAACTTGAGGAAGAAAAGATATAGTGATATACACATATGTTGTAAATCAGTTTTGAACTTNACGATGAATATAATTTACCAAATATTATCTATGATCTAAAATGATATAGGGGGAACTCTAAATTGAATTTAATTAGACTTTCTATATGAGAGGAATTCCCCATACAAAGAAATTAACACAAAGCGCAAAATAAAATTTTAAAATATAAAAATAAATAAATGTTGATAAAGTCTTAACAATCAATAAGTAAAAGTAATTTGGAATCAGATTGCCTATAGACCATGAAAGACATGTTTTGAACCAAATTTTCATAGTGATAGTCAATTGAAAAATCAAAACACTTACAAACTAAATACATAGAATAACCAAAACCTAAAACACACAAAATAGTTCAAAGGTTAAGAATTTAAAAAATTAAATAAAAAACTTACCTAAGAGAAACCAAGAACTTAAATAGGTATCCCTTATTTTGCTTCTTTATAGTAGACTTCCTTTGACATAATATCAATACATAAAAATTTAGAAACAAATAGCAATAAATAAGATGAATTTATTGAATTAAAACTATCATATATATTGTAATACCGAAAAAAAAAAAGATTTAAAAGGAGAGGTATTTAAGTAAATTTTTGTGGGGCCAATTTTATAATTTCTAATTATAAGGGAGTTTTTTTCAGAAAATAAGGTTGAAACCTAACTATTTAAAGCTTATTAAGTCAATGTATAGGGGAGATATTTTGAGAGAGGAGATTACCCAAAGGACTGAAGTAGAGAAAGATTGACTAACCCTAGAGGTAAGAGCTTAAGAAATCTTGTCCTTTTGTCAAATTTAACTTTATTGGTATTAGAATATTTTTTTTATGTGAGTATTTTGGCCAATAGTGGGACTGTTTATATATAAAAAAAAAAAAAAAAAAAAAAAAAAAGAGTAAACGAAGGAATTTGATTAATTTTCTCGGTGCCCATGTTGCTTAAGTGTAAAAGAAGGCTCTTGGATTAGGTTTTGCACAAGTTGACCGAATTGGGTTTTGGCAAATTGCAAAAGGTAATGGTGTCTGTGTAGGTTGATTTTGTTGATATAGAATATGGTACCTTTTCCTAGTTTTGTCCTATCTCAAAGAGAACTAGGGGTGAATGGAGATTAAAAAAAAATAAGAGCACAGTATAGAAGATTAGGTGTGTACTTTTGACCCTATATGGCTATAAGTATGGTGTATCTATAGGCTTTGTCCCTAGGTACTATTGTGGCGAAAGTGGAGGAAATATATATATATATATATATATATGAATATGGTGGATATTTTTACATATGTTGTAAATCAGTTTTGAACTTAGGAAGGATTGGAACTTTGGATGCACTACTTAATTTTGAGGTATAGAATTAAATGAATGCTAGCATTCAATGGTCTATGGTAAATCTCAAAATTGTGGATTTCTCTTGTTGTAATTTTTGGAGACTACTTAGGCCTTGGAATTTCGTTGAAATTAATAATTGATGGAAAATCAGTTCTTGTGGTTAATCTAAACGAATGGGCCTTGGAACTTTTATTCATATTGAAAGGAACTTAGAGAGCTATTTAGACTAGAGATATTTATACCTTTAAAGAATGTTATATTTTTGTATTATGGTTGTTCTTAAACAATGGGTAATTGAGTAAGAGATTTTACAGTGGTATTGTATTATGCGACAGAAGCATCATGGCTCCATTTTCTTTGGAAATTTTTATTTTACAAATTTTGAGGAAGGAAAAGTCTATGCATATGTTGTGAAATAGTTTGGAACCTATATTTAAGTGGAAGTAATATACAACTCAATGGGATGTCAGACCATAATGATTTACGGTAGACTTTGATTGGGGTTTTCTTTTATCACAATCTTGGAGGCTCCTTCACCATTTAGAATTATTGGAGATTACTTACTGAAGAAACTATCATTTTTACTAGGTTTACTTGAACATTTGGGTTTTGAAATTTATATTCACTATGGAGGTATATTATAGTGTAATTCGGGTTGAGTAATAGGCAAAAAAAAGAAAAAAAAAAGGAATTCTTCATAGTTTTATTGCTCTTATTGTGGTGATGGGAGATAAATTTGTATAGACAAATACGATTGTGGCTTTAGAGTAGCGCAACGGAAGCGTGATAAATTGGTTTAGTTTGTGATGAATTCAGAGCACTGAATTCTTATAAGTGGGGGAGATTGTAATACCCAAGAAAAAAAAAAGATTTAAAAGGAGAGGTATTTAAGTAAATTTTTGTGGGGCCAATTTTATAATTTCTAATTATAAGGGAGTTTTTTTTAGAAAATAAGATTGAAATCTTAACTATTTATAAGCTTATTAAGTCAATGTATAGGGGAGATATTTTGAGAGAGGAGATTACCCAAAGGACTGAAGTAGAGAAAGATTGACTACACCCTAGAGATGCTTAAGAAATCTTGTCCCTTTGTCAAATTTAAACTTTATACGGTATTATAATATTTTTTTTATGTGAGTATTTTGGCCAATAGTGGGACTATTTATATATCAAAAAAGAAAAAGAAAAAAAAAGACGTAAACGAAGAAGGAATTTGATTAATTTTCTCAGTGCCCAGTGTTGCGTTAAGTGTAAAAGAAGGCTCTTGTATTAGGTTTTTGCACAAGTTGACCGAATTGGGGTTTTGGCGAATTGCAAAAGGTAATGGTGTCTGTGTAGGCTTGATTTTGTTTGATATAGAATATAGTACCTTTTTTCTAGTTTTGTCCTTATCTCAAAGAGAACTAGGGGTGAATGGAGATTAAAATAAAAAAATAAAAATGAGCACACGTATAGAAGATTAGGTGGTGTACTTTTGACCCTATATGGCTATAAGTATGGTGTATCTATAGGCTTTGTCCCTAGGTACTATTAGTGGCCGAAAGTGGAGGAAATATATATATATATATATATATTATGAATATGGTGGATATTTTTTAACCATGGAATAATAGTGGAAAATTATTGGATAATTTTAGCAGTCTTTCTCTTGGTTGGGTATTCATATAAGTTTTATTTTAAAATATTAGATTATTGAGTAAATGATATTTGAAAAATTGTTTAGGTGATATCTAAGGATATTAGAAGAAGTGTTAGGAAGAAGTTCCTTTTTGGTATGGCTTTTGGAGGTAAGTAACCTTATCCTAATTGGTTTTATTTTGCATATTTTAATTACTGAAAATTGTTTACAGTTGTTACAATTTTATTTCTATTGTATTACTGATTTCAAGTAAAGAATTATCACAAATATATCTAATTACTGAATATATGATGTATTTTATTTAATTTTTTTTAGCTATACTGATTCAAAGTAAAGAATAAAGAATTTTCTTAAATATACATGAGCATTGAATATAAGGTTTATTTTATTTAATTGTTTTTTTAGCTATACTGATTCAAAGTAAAGAATAAAGAATTTTCACAAATGTACATGAGCATTGAATATAAGGTTTATTTTATTTAATTGTTTTTTTTTTAGCTATATTAATTTAAAGCAAAGAATTATAGAAATATCACAAATAGATTTGAATATTGAATATATGATTATATATGTGTATTTGAATAAGATATATTTTTGTTAGAAACTATGATTTCATATATATGATTATGAACAATCTGACTATGAATTTACTCTGATACCCAAACCAATGGGGGGTTATTCATTGGTACTCTGATGCCCAGTCACGGGGATATAGCGTGACCATAGTCATAAGATTGTTAAGGATATGAATTATGTTTGGATATTGAATTATTTTGAGTCCTTAAAACTACGTATGTGATTTTGGAAATATTTGAGTATTTGAACTATTTTGAGTCACTAAAACTGCTTATGTGTTTTTGGAACCTATTGTAAGGTATAGATTTTGATATATGAAAAATTGACTATTGTCTAAACCATCTATGATATATTTGTAAGATTGAAGTATGTGATCTATGCGCAACTTATTATTTTAAGACTATGAAACTTCTTTAGTTATTTTGAAAACACATAATATATTATAACTTTTGAAAACACATATTACATCTTATGCTTTACAGATCTGTAGCTTGATGGAACTTATTAGGATTAGGGTTACTTATTGGGTTGTCAACTCACCCCTTTTTCCCTTCCAGTTTTGGATTGCGATGAAAAGCAAATTCTAGGAATTTTGATGTTGTGTTGTGAGCAGGGAAAGAAGCTTAGTGATTTTGGAACAAGGTGGTCTTCTAATAGTTTTATATTCATTGACCAATTGGCATTATGTACATGTGGTTTGAATTTTGTTCCTATTAAATTATTGGAGATCTATTCATAAAGAAATTGTTGAGGTTTTTTAGATTTATTTGATTTAATTTTTGATGATAAATTTTAGTTGCTAAGAAGGCCTTGCACACTTCTAGAGTGCTTACTTTATAAGCGTGCGGCGGTTGTCACGTGCCTATATTTATAGTTGTGTTTGGGGCGTGACATATATATATATATATATATACATGTTGGGCTTTGGATATGAGCCCGCTATGATTAATTTGTTAAAGATGGTGTTAGGACATATGTGTTTTTACTTGCTAAGAACATATGTCACTTATTTATGTAAATTGGCTAAATCCTTTGACAAAACGCACTCTACTTGTAATTGGGTAGTTCTAGGTGTTTTTAATACTTCTAGAAATAAGGTTTCAAGGTTAAGTGTTGAAGTTATCAAGTTTGTCCAAGAAAAAGCAAGTTGAAGTGCAAATTCATTAAAACTTGACACTTGCTCGATAGCTACCTCGACACCTGCTATTTGTCTAGATTTATAATTTCAGATTTTCTGATATGATTTTCTTAGGATCCGTGAATATGCTTTTGGGCCTTCTTTTCTCCAAACCCTAAACATATAAAATGATTGTTTTAAAAGCTGTCAAGTGGGACACAAGTTGCAAAAGCATTGAGCAATTTTTGTTCAAGCAAATTGTGATCAAAGACGAAGTTCTTGACCTAGTTCATCTTCTCTGAAGAAGTTGCTGTGTATTTGCACCAGAGGGTTTTGTGACCAAGCATCTTCCTGATCTTCATCATGTAGGATAAACGGAAGAACTTTGTAGCCAACCTCTCTTCCTTAAGTTGGTGTTTTGAAGTCGCATATTGGGATCCGTGCATTGGTTAGTCACGTACTTGGGAGCCGTGCATCAAAGGTGGAAATTGTCACTACAGATTAAGTCCAATTGGGTATTGGGGTAAGGGTTCAATTGTAGGTTGGTAAGGTACTTGGGATTCCTTTACTTGTAACCGCTTGATTTGATAATAGTGGAGTTTTGGGAGTGGTGACCTAAAAATCACCCGGTGGCGTTTTTGCCACGAGATTTTTCCCCATTCATAAACAAATCACTGTGTTATTCAATTTCCGTTGCATATTTAGTTTTTGGTGATTTGTTTGTGCTTCCACGCAATTGCATGATTAATTGATTAATTAATAACTTGGCTAATATTAATTGGTATAATCACAAGGGGTCATTCAGATTGTGGCCTATCAAGTGGTATCAGAGCGGGCACACTCTGATTAGGTTTAATCTTTGCTGTGTTGATCCATTGACTCCTGCTTGTCATGGATAGAGGACAGTCATTAATTATACCTCCTTTATTTGATGGCACTAACTATGCATACTGGAAAGTATGCATAAAAACTTTCTTGCAGTCTTTAGATGAGAAGGCGTGGCAAGCTGTAGAGATTGGCTGGACCAAGCCAAAAGAAGAACCGGCCAATTGGGATGACACAAAGATCAAGGTGGCTAACTTCAACGGCAGAGCGTTAAATGCCCTATTTAGCGCAGTCACCAATGAGGAGTTCAAGAAGATATTCTCAACTGAAACTGCTAAGGAGGCTTGGACTATCCTCCAGACAACCTATGAAGGAACAAAGGCTGTCAAAGATTCAAAACTTTAGAGGCTCACTACAAGCTTTGAAGAAATTAAGATGGAGGAGGATGAGTCGTTTGATGAGTTCTATGCCAAGCTAAAGGACATAGTAAACTCAGCCTTTAATATTGGGGAAACCATCCCTGAACCCAAGGTTGTAAGGAAAGTGTTCAGATCTCTACCTGAGAGATTCCATGCCAAGATTACAGCAATAGAAGAATCAAAGGATATTGACAAAATTCCTTTGACTGAGCTGGTTGGAAACTTGCAGACCTACGAGCTAGGACTATCTAGGATTGGCAAAATGGGTAAAGGCAAGAGCATGGCCTTGAAGGCAAATTGCAGTGATACAGATGAGTCTTCCGATGATGAAGATTCCAATATGAAGTCCTACATTACAAGGAAGTTTAAGAAGTTTATGAAGAATGCCAATGGGAGGAACTTCGACAAGGACCGCAGATAATCTAGTTCTTCTCAGTTTAAGAGCTAAGACAAAGGGAAGAAGGACACTAAGGATGGCGGTCAGTACACTGTTCCGGCTGGACCAAAGTGCTTCGGATGTCATGGATTCGGTCATATGAAGCACGAATGCCCAACATATCTCAAGAGCATTGGGAAGAGTAAGGCACTTGCGGCAACCTTGAGTGACACTGAACCCGAAGATGATTTCGACAATGAGGATGACAGAATCTTAAATGCCTTCACTGCCACAGTCAATCCTACTGAAGGGATTGTTGAAGAAGTGGATGAAGAAGAAGAACTGGTGGAGTCCAAATTTGAGAAAATGGATGATCTAGATGATATCCATTCAACCTATGAGAAGCTTTACAAGCTCTCTGAGAAGCATGAGAAATTGTATAGGCTGGCTACCAAGAAGCTCAGTGATGTGGAACTTGATCGTGAAGAGTTGTCCACAAAGTTTGATGAGGCGAATCAAACTATTAGAGCACTGAGGTTTGAGAACAACTTTTTGGCTAAGAAGACCAAGAAGCTTGAAGTTGAGCTGTTTCAAGTTAGAGCTCAATTGGAGAGGACTTCAAGTGCAAAGCTTGATGAGATGCTGAGCAATCAGAAAACTGCTTTGGATCGAACAGGCTTAGGGTATGGTCTTTCTTTCTCTAATACTGCTTCTATTAGTAATATTGTTTTCGTTTCTCCTGCTAATAACACTGTAAATTGAGAACACTGATGTTAAAACTGAATTAGCTAGTGAGAACTTAGACAAGGGTAAATCTATCTTAGGAGCACACTCTAATCAAGATAAGAAAGATGCTAAAATTCCTAGGACTAAGAAGGCTAACTCTCAAAAGCCTAAACAAAAGAAGCAGCATCTCTATCATCATTGTGGAGCTGCCAGTCATACTCGACCAAATTGCTATAAGTGGCTAGTCACTCAACAGAGCAACGGCATGATAGCATCTGGAAGCCAAAATCAGCTTCAATCCTCTCTTGCTCCTCTTGGAGATCTTCTGAAAGCCCTCATGTTCCTTTCGAACTTGAATGGTTTCAATTCTTCCCCCTCACCTCCTGTTCAAGGGTTCAATCAAAGGAAAGGTTCTTCCAAGGTGTGAAAGAAAAATGACTCTAAGTGATTTTATCACTTTCTTTTCCCTTCTTGCTTTACTTGTTTGTTGCATTGCTTGTGTGTTTTGCATTTTTTTTGAGTCACTCTAGTTTTATATTTTGTTTTGTTTAACATGTTTTTGTGTATTTACTTTCAGTTTTGTTTACTTTTGTTTTTAATATAAAAATAAAAAATAAAAAAATTGAAAAATCAAAAAAATACAAAAACAGTGTGTTTTATGTGTACTTTGGTACTTGTGTACCTTGGATGGCCATTGAAATAAAGTTTCTAAACTTTGTATCTCTTGTAGCTTAGATGAGCATCTCTATGCACAACTAAGCAAGTGAGCTTTGTGGCTCTTGTTTGTGATGAGTAAGATTAAGTTATCTCTTAAACTTAACACTCGTATTACTCTTTTTGACGGGTAGGACTAGAAAATCCTAAGAGAATGGCATAAATAACCATCTCACCACTATTGCCCGCCAATCATAAATGACACCTGTATGCTTCGGCGTAGCAAAAGTGCAGTGTCAAAGACATTCGTATGCTTCGGCATAGCAAAGAAAATATGCAAAGAAATTAAAAAGCAAAAAGATTAAAAATGCTTTAAATATGGTTGCAAGCGTGTATTTTAGGAGATGTGGGAGTTATAGGATGTACCTCGAAGGTGATAGTCCCCATCAAACAGTTATGATTGTGTGTGAGTTAAAGTTATTTTCTCATATCTCAGATTGTCATAACATGTATACACATATGCAATCTTGCGATGTTTTTCACACACCACACGCAATATTCTTTACTACTTTTGATACATGTGCAGGAATAATGTAATTTGGCCATCACAAGAGTTTACATGTGCTAATGTATGCTCACTAAACTGTCTTAACTTGTTTTTGAAAAATAAAATTGGTTAGACTTGTTTAGTGTGTGTGTGTTTTTGAGGATCCAAGTGCTTAATTCCTTGTTGAGAGATGATGTTGAGAGCTTTATATATTGATTGGATCAATGGTTGAGGTGTATGTTGGATTGCATTCATGTCTATGTTTTTCTCTTCTCGAAAAACTGCTTTTTTAACCTGGCTCGACACCTCCTCGATACCTGGTTATCTGTCGAGCTTCTCAAGCTTTTTCTTATTGCAATCTCAACACCTCTTCGACACCTGATGGATCGATTGAGAAAGTTCCTGTCTCCTCGATACCTCCTCGATACCTGGTCGATCGATCTAGCTTTTGTGCTTTGAAACTGTTCCTTGTTCCTTAACACCTATCAATACCTGTAGCTGTTGACGACCATTTTTCTCGACACCTCCTCGACAGCTTCCTCGATACCTCTCGACACCTCAGCTGTCGAGATTTACTGAAGTGTCTATATAAGGTTTTTTTGCGATTCAGACTTCATTCCCTCGATCTCTCTCGATCTGTCCGTGGCTGTTCATCTCCTAAACACCATTTTCTCACTCAAATCTTCAAATCCTTTTGATTTTCGGCCTTCCCTTGGTTTCAATCACTTGGTATGTTCATTTTTCACTTCCTTTCTCATGCATTTCATGTTTTGAAACCTAGTTTTTGGGATTTTTGGAAATTTTTTGAGTTTTTCGAAATTAATGAGTTTTTCTTGAAATTTTGGGTTGGGTTTTCACTTAAATGTTTTCAAAATATCATACATTGCATTTCATGTACATTAGAATGACATTTACATGCATTTAGATGTGTGCTCTATGTTTATGTGCTGGTAGGATTGGATTGGGCTGAGCCCATGATGTTTTTCAATTTGCATGTCACATGATCATGCATTCCCATGCATACGTACTTCTTGTTCATAATATTTGATATATATGAACTGTGTTGGGACTTTTTTGATTGTCTCCCTCTCTATCTCTTTCTCCTTCTTTTACGCTAGTAGTGTCTATGGCACCCAAACGTAAATCCACTCCAGCTCGGAACCCTCTGCATTCTGGAGCTTCCTCTTCTTCTGATTCTACTCCTCTTAACCTTCGGTTCCGTGATGGAGATGCCCACAAGGCATTTTCGGAGAACTTTTCTTGACGAGGTGTTTATTCGGAACGCCAAGTCATTTTGGCGGACTTCGCCGACACTGACCTTCCCTCTGTCATTCACAGTAGGGGATGGGAGTCACTGTGTGATGTCCCGGTCACTTGTCCTTTCGTGCTGATTCAAGAGTTTTACTCCAACATGCACGGGATAGATCGTTCAGTACCTCTCTTTTTCACTCGCGTTCGAGGTACGCGCATCCCTGTCACATCGCAGCTAGTTGCGGATGTGCTTAAGGTTCCTAGAATAGAGTTTCCTGACTATCCCTCTTATGAGCATCTGAGGACTGTGTCTAAAGATGAGCTCATTTCTGCCTTTTGTCAGCGCCCTGCTGATTGGGGTGAGCATCAGTACACATCATGTAGGCCTTTTGCTAAAGGTCCTAGATTCCTAAACATGGTGATGACATTTGTACTCCATCTTCTCTCTCATTACAACTCTATCACAGAGTCTCGTGCTTGCTTTTTGTTATCTCTTTTAGAGCATCTTACTATAGATTTTCCCTCTCATTTTATCTTTTATATCATAGATGTTCATCTTGATTCGACGTCCCGTGATAAGCTTATCTTTCCTTCTACTATCACGAGAATTTTACGCCATTTTTCTATTCCCCTTCCTGTGTCCAACCACTTCACACACATCTGTGCCATAGATGCTGCTACCGTAAAACGTAGTGAGGCTCAGTTTAGGTCGAGACAGACGGATTCCACTCCTCCCTCCCGTTCAGCTCCATCCGGATTTGCTCCACCTACATTTGCTCCTTCTTCCTCTACGGGCGATGTATCTCTTGGAGACATCATGGCGCAGCTGCAATGCATGGATGCTCGCCTCGAGACACTCTCCTTCGAGTTGTATTAGATGAATGTTCGTGTCGGTCGTATTGCACGACAGCAGGCGACCATGGGTGGTTTTGCTCCAGAGGCTACTCCTTCATCACCTTCTCCAACGGCTTCAGACTCTGAGGATGGTGATGATGATGACGCTTTGGATGATGATGATGGAGATGCTAGCTCTACTGATGAGATGTCTACATGACACTTTATCCTTTGTCACTCGTGACAAAAAGGGGGAGTAGTTTTGCGTTATGAGAGTAGTCATCTTAGGGGGAGAGTTAGTATATGACATTTTTGATAGGGGGAGTGTTGATATTCTTGAGGGATGTAGTGAGGATTTGATGTATCTTTTCTTTTCTATTCTTTATAGATACATTGATCTTGTATATGAGGTTTTTTTACCAGTTTTACATACATTGTACTTATTTTCTCTATATATGGATGTATGTTTCTTTCACCTCTCTTTTCATGTGTTGTTTCTTTTTTATCTTTATACACATGTTCTTTATACTTGTATGCAATATATTATTTATGTTTAATACAAGATGCATTGATGAGTTTTGTTTAAAGTGTTTCAGAAGTACAGGTTGTCAAAGTCTACTTGCTATAAACTCTCTTCTTGCGAAATTTTTCAAGAGATTGTGTTAGGATAGATTTTATTGTACTCAACAAGTGAATATGATTTTAGTGATTTATGACTTCTCTCATATGTTCATTTGTTTATTGTGGTTTTGTCATGGATTGCCAAAGGGGGAGATTGTTAGGACATATGTGTTTTCACTTGCTAAGAACATATGTCACTTATTTATGTAAATTGGCCAAATCCTTTGACAAAACGCACTCTACTTGTAATTGGGTAGTTCTAGGTGTTTTTAATACTTCAAGAAACAAGGTTTCAAGGTCAAGTGTTGAAGTCACCAAGTCTGTCCAAGAAAAAGCAAGCTGAAGTGCAAATTCATTAAAGCTCGACACCTGCTCGATAGCTACCTCGACACCTGCTATCTGTCGAGATTTATAATTTCAGATTTTCTGATCTGATTTTCTTGGGATCCGTGAATATGTTTTTGGGCCTTCTTTTCTCCAAACCCTAAACATATAAAAGGATTGTTTTAAGAGCCGTCAAGTGGGACATAAGTTGCAAAAGCATTGAGCAATTTCTGTTTAAGCAAATTGTGATCAAAGACGAAGTTCTTGACCTAGTTCATCTTCTCTGAAGAAGTTACTGTGTATTTGCACCAAAGGATTTTGTGACCAAGCATCTTCCTGATCTTCATCGTGTAGGATGAACTGAGGAACTTTGCAGCCAACCTCTCTTCCTTAAGTTGGTGTTTTGAAGTCGCGTACTAGGATTTGCGCATTGGTTAGTCACGTACTTGGGAGTCGTGCATCAAAGGTGGAAATTGTCACTACAGATCAAGTCCAATTGGGTATTGAGGTAAGGATTCAACTGTAGGTTGTTAAGGTACTTGGGATTCCTTTACTTGTAATCGCTTGATTTGATAATAGTGGAGTTTCGGGAGTGGTGACCTGAAAATCACCCGTGGGGTTTTTGCCGTGAGATTTTTCTCCATTCGTAAACAAATCACTGTGTTATTTAATTTCGCTGCATATTTAGTTTTTGGTGATTTGTTTGTGCTTCCACGCAATTGCATGATTAATTGATTAATTAATAACTTGGCTAATTAATTAATTGGTATAATCACAAGGAGTCATTCAGATTGTGGCCTATCAGATGGGTAAGATAGACAAACATGTTGATTTCTTGTCATATGATCTAACGCTAGGAAATACAAATCGAACGGAAATCAAAAGAAAGATTTGAGTAGTAATAACCTAAGTCTTGTATTATTGTTCCCTCAGTTGTCCGAGGAAAGTGTTACAGCTTATAACAATACAAGTTCAAGTAGCTTTTTTCCCTTGATTCTGCGTCCCTTCACTAATGGGATTTTCCCTTCCTTTTATAGTAATTTGCCCTTAATCCTGATCCTCTAGCTGTAGGGTGGCGTATTTCCCCCAGATACTCATCCCATCCCTTCTTTAGGGGGGGATTAGGGTGAGCAATAGGTTGTTTGGGCACAGTTTAGACATCACTTCCTCCATTAATGCGATTATCCTAGTTGGTGCAGTAACCTTAATGCGGAGGTGATGGATGCTTCCTCAACACGCCTCCCTTTCTCTCTCCTCTAGTGCCTATCCTTGGTATCCGTCTCGGTCTAAATCCCTTGGTATGGTGGTAGCTCATCTCCCCTTCTTCAAGCGCGTGGAGCTCTTGCCTGGCCTTCACCGCCGCCGCACCCCCCCCCCCCCCCCCCCCCCCCCCCCACTGTCCTCGGACCACCCACAGGGAATATATATGAGTTTTGAAATTTTGATAATAGATTTTAGTTGGAGTATGATTTAAATATCTAAAACGTAGATGATAAAGTTTTAACTAATTGAATTTTATCCCTTGGTTCGAGGAAATATATCCTAACAATTAATAAAATATATATTTTTAAATAATTAATAAAACATAAATATGCAACTTGAGGGGAAAAAAGCATGGGATGTTGTGGGATTCCAGATTTCAGTTTAGAATTTATTTATTATTTATTTTTTCTAGGGAAGGAAATTCAAAAAAAGAAATTATTTTAGACTTTTAGTTTGAATAGAATTTAAATTTTTAAAACTTTAAATGTTAAAGTTTTATGTAAATTAAACTATTTTAATTTTATACCTTAATTTGAGGAAATATATCATAACAATTAATAATAATTTAATATTTAATGAGAGTAGTTGTTTATTAGGAAAAAAAATTGTTCCATAGAAAAAGAGAGAAAGAGAGAGAGTATCATATAAATTTATCAACTCCTATGAATCTATACAACATGTATATCCTTCCAATACAAATACATATGCGTAAGTTGCAACTAAAAACAAAAAACAAAAATGTGACGTGCAATGGAAATTCTATAGAAAGATCATTGGTGAATATATATATATATATATATAAGTTTTGAAATTTTGATAATAGATTTTAAGTTGGAGTAGGATTTAAATTTCTGAAACTTATATGCACGTTGTATGTTTTGTTAAAACACTTATAGTTACTTTATCTAAAGAAATTGATAAGAACAAATAAGTTGTTGTCTCTATCAACTGAAACTTAAATGCATGTTTCATGTTTTATTAAAACACTTATTGTTACTTTATTTTAAAAAATTGAGAAGAACAAATAAGTTATTATCTCTATCAACTGAAACTTTGATGCATGTTGCGTGTTTTGCTGAAACACTTATTGTTACTTTACCTAAAGAAATTGATAAGAACAAATATATTGTTGTCTTTATCAACTAAAACTTAGATACACATTGTATGTTTTGTTAAAACACTTACTGTTACTTTATCTAAAAAAAATTGATAAGAACAAATACTTAGATACATGTTGTATGTTTTGTTAAAAAACTTATTGTTGCTTTATCTAAAGAATTGATAAGATCAAATAAGTTGTTATCTTTATCAACTGAAACTTAGATATATGTTGTTTTAGAAAAAAAAAAAAAAACTTAGATACATGTTACATGTTTTATTAAAACACCTATTGTTACTTTATCTAAATAAATTGATAAAAACAAATAAATTGTTGTCTCTATTTAAAACATTGTTTTTATCCAAAATATTGTTGTAATTTGGTGAAGCCACTTGGCGTAACCACGGTTTCCAATCCCAAATTATTATTATTATTATTATTATTATTATTATTATTTGTAGGGACCAGGTTTGAGCACTTCTATTGTTGAAAGAGTGGACTCAAGCCCAGTTAGCCCAGTACAATGAATTTGTAGAGAGCAGGTTCAAGAACTAGGCCTTAGCGGGATTGAATGGCATGAACGTGGGTTAAAATACGCAATGGTGCTCCTCGGCTCTTCTCTCAGGAGCTTGCGGTTCTTATTACTTCCTTCATGATTGGTTACAAGAGTTTCTAGGGGAATCCCGGTTGCTACCATATCCTTTCTCCTTTCCCCCCCTTATCTAGAGGGATTCTTTACATTATATATCCCCCCTCAATTGATCCTAGTCCTACATTTGTTGATCAACCAAGCTGCTATTTGAGTGCTTGTCCCATCAGCCGCCTTTCCATCCTTCTTGTGGGTTGCGGCAACTAAGGTAGCACTGTTCAGAGGTCATCTCCTCATTAATGTGGCCAGAACGTTAGTTGTGGGCATTTAATATGGAGGTGACAATTCGTCCTGGACTTGCTCCTCCACCATGCTTCCATGATTGACACGTTGCACTTGCCTTTTCTTTTTGGATGCTTAGGAAGGCTGTTCCTGGTGGCTGATTACTTCTTCTCCTAACAGTCTCGGCAGGGCCGAGGACGACATCGTCCTCGACGATGTTTCCTGACAGCTTGGGTTACCTGTGTTCCTTCTTAGACATTCCTTAATCCTCAGCATGGGCCTTGGGCCGGATATAAGATGGGCCGGGGTTGTTAAATTATCAGGCCCCACAATAGCTCCTCGAAATCCTGCTGTCCGGCTTCTCAGACTAGGAGGAGGATTTTGATGTCCTCGGGCCCTTGTTATGACCTGTCACGTCTTGTTCTTCCGTCAGCGCCAAAGTCCCTTCATCTACCCAAGACATGTTCCTGGCGCCTCGGTACGTGGAGTGCACCCTCATTAAATTCTGGCAGCTCTGTGCTCCCCACGTTCAACGGTGTGATGCTAATCCAATGGCTGGGCTTTTCCCAGCTTTACGGGCAGGAAAACTCACACGGTTTACTTTTAGTTGGGGATATAGATACCCACTCAGACCGATTGGCCTTTCCACCTTGGCACTCAAGAGCTCTCGCGCACGTTCACTACATTCGGTCAAATCTCCAACTACACCCACGTCTTTTCCAGCACAAAAAGGCCTGTCTGAGGAGCTTTTTCTTATTTCTGTAAGTCTTCTTCTCTCTAGCTCAAAACTCCTTCTTTGAATTCTTTCTATTCCTAGCCTTTTCCTGAGCCTTTTAGTCGTCATTAGGGATGGGTAGATTTAAAAAATTAGTTGAGTCTGAAAAGGCGATGGAGAAATTCATCACCTATTATAGGATACCCAGCAACGTGGGCTTGAGGTACTGTGCGGAAGGGGAATGGTGCACCCGGAGGAAGGAGGGGGAGGTCATCATTCCCATGATCGTCTTCCTTGAAGGCAGTATAAAGATCCCAATGGGGTCGGTAATGAGGAGCTACCTTAGGTACTTTAGACTGGCCCCTACTCAGTATGCCACCAACGTGTTCAGGATCCTGGGCTGTATGGACGTTCTAAATGAAAAGATGGGGTTGAGGTTGACCTATCATGATATAAATTGGTGCTACAACCTTCAACAGCTAAAGGGTAAGTCTTATTACATGAAGACGCGGGACGATAGGGTCCAGCTTATCCAGTGTCTTCCTGAGTCTAGCAAGGGTCTGAACAAGGACTTTCTCATTGTGTCTGGGGAGTGGCACGATGGCCTTCACTGTTCGATGGAGGAGGGGACACCAAGTGGGTTATTCAGAGTAGGAGAGGGTTTAGCTTTTTTTTTTTTTTTCTTCTTTCTTTGTTGCAAATTTGCTTTGTTCGGTTGATGATAGGAGTTTGTTTCTCTTTTTGTAGATCCGTACGCCTTTAAGCGTCAGTTTAGCCTAGTCAACAAGGAGGACTTGGAAGCCGTTCTCAGGGCGGAGATCTTTTTGAACGAGGCCGATATCCAAGTTAGAGCCGCCCATAAGATCCTCGGGTACAAGCTACTCTAGAAATCGTTTCCAGCTCCGAAGCATGTGATCAAGGCCGACGATCCACGGCTACGCGAGATAATCGTAGTGGAGCAAGGGTTTTTATTTCCTAAAGGTACTCCATTGACAAGACCCTCTACTTCCACCCAAGTTGCGGAAGTCGAGGGAGAAGAGCTAGGACGAGAGGAGGAATTCACTGATTCGGGTCCATCCGAGGACGAATTTGGCATGCTTGACCAAATCCTCACGTCCGAGGACCCCTCTGGTGACCTGGGCGACCCTAATCTGACCAAAGCGGACCTTTTCTCTACGAGGACATCCACCCAGGCCGAGATGGGTTTCAAGAGGCAGCCCCAGACTAGCCTGCTTGACCTGCTTGAGGGTCAGCCAGGGAGGGACGAGCCGGGGAAGTCCTAACCCAAGCTTCCTCCTTCGCCGTCCAAGTCTCTGTCCGTTCGGACTAGGTCGTCTTCTACCCAGTCCAAGCTTCCGCCTCATCCACCTCAACTGAGTTTGCCGTCGAGGCCCAAGTTTGCTGATCCTAAGCATAAGAAAGACCCTAAGGGCAAAGGGCCTATGGTAGTTGAGAGAACCCGCTCTCCCCTCGAGGAGGCTGAGGCTCGTCGCCCCCTTAAACAGCAGAAAACTGGGCACCAGGGCTAAGGAAGAGAGGTGGCTGATCAGTCTGAGGCCCAGGCATGGCTCCCTACCCCCATGCTCCATAGGGAGCCTTTGATGGATGATGCCTCCCTCAAGGACTTCAAAGGGGGTGAAGGTGCATATGTGGCTGATGCGCTAGAGAGATCCTTGCTGCTTCTTGCCGATATGGCTCAATTGGAGGGCTTAAAGAGGCAGGAGGTCATCCTCAACATGAAGAGGTACTTGGGCATGGTAAGCCACCCGCCACTTAAGAGATTGCAGACTTTACCCCTCGGTTCCCATACTTATAGTTTGTTTGTCTTAATTCGCAGGCTGTTCAGGCCATTTATTAGTTGGAGGAGGAGGCCAATAAACAGGGTAGGGCCTTAGAGCAGGAGAGTGACAACCGCCTGGATGCCTTGTGGGTCCTTAGCAGGACTGAGGGCGACCTCAAGAAGGCGAGGGAGGCCCTAAAGGAGGCGACGAAGGCCAGACATAGAGTGGTGGCAGGCCTGACTGGCATCCAAAAGCAGGCCACCGACTAGATGAGACGCCTTCTAGACACTAAGGGCCAACTACAATTTGCTAAGGAGCACATTGCTGACTCGAAGCAGAGGTTGGCCAAAGCAGTGGCGGCTAGAGGCGTTGTCCAGTATGCTAGGGATGAGGCTTTGAGAGCCAAAGCAGAGGCCGAGTCTACACAGACAGAGGTTGAGAGTTCCAAAAAGCAAGCTGAGGAAGAGGCCTTTGCCGAGGGGGTTGCTAAGACTGAGGTGCCCTTAAGGCTTAAGTGCATGAAGTATGCAGGCGCTACTACACTCAGACTTGGGAAGAAGCCCTCAACCAAGCGGGGGTCGAGGCCTCGCCTGACCTTAGGAGGGCCGAGAGGGTGTACTATCCTCCCGCCATTCGAGAGGTTACCTCCACCACCTCTGAAGTTGAAACCGGGCTCGAGAAAGCAGACAGGGGCCAGGTCGGTGCCGCCGAGGACCCCACTTCCATTGACAGGGCCTGCTGAGGGGCTGAGCATCAGAGGGCGCCAGAGGAAGGGGAAGCCGGTAATTTGCAAGTGCCCCCTGTTGGCCCTCAACTCCCTACTGTTGACTCCCCTGCTCTTCCTGTTGAGGGAGACCTTCCTAGAGTTGCTCCTCCAGCTAAGAAGATAACTCTCGTGGTGATGCCTCTACAGGCAGTTCCCCTAGGTCAAAGCTCTAAGGACCCTGAGGACACCTCCGGACAGCCTCCCAAGGGGGAGTAAAGCTCAAGTTGGAGAATTGGGCTGCCTTAGCTAACTTTCATCTTTTGTTCCATGCTTTTGTTATCGATGCTTCTCTTTTCTCTCTTTTTTTTTTTTTAAGCGTTGTACTGCTACTTCAAAGTTGAATGTATGAATCATCTCCCTCTTTTTTTTTTTTTTTTTACTTCGTGCGTTAATTATCATTGTGATGAGTTTTACTACTGACACAACTTGGGCTCTAACTATTAATTTCACAACCTTAGAAGCTTAACATGCTTTCCCCTTTGAATTAGCAGCCAAAAAGAAAATGTAAAGGCCATAGTGCTAGTCCTCACTTAGGCCTCGGTTGATAGTTGGACCATCTTAATTCCAGGTCCTACCTTTATCAAGTTGAGTACTGAGGGGATAACTATACCATATTAGTTCTACTTCACATGAACTAGATATTGTAAATAGTAAAAAATGTTTAGGGGAGCTATTAATTGCTGGCTGTGATAAGGGGTTAGGTTCTAATGTGCCTCAGAACGCTTTAAGTGATGCTCATGGGCTCGTGTTTATTTATGCCTTTGTCGAGGGCAGCCCGTTTTGTCCGAGGTCTGAGTCCGAGGACCAGGCTAGACCTCGGCTCTGTCTAACACTTAGATTCCTCTGTAAGTAACTAGCCTATCCATAGGTTTGAGTCCGAGGATCGTACAAGACCTTGGCTTCGCCTAACACTTAGATTTCCCTGTAAGTAGCTAGTTTCCCCATAGGTTTGAGTCCATGGGCCATGCAAGACCTTGGTTCAGTCTAGTACTCAGGTTTGTCTTGAAGTGGTTAGTTTCCCATAGGTTTGAGTCTGAGGATTATGCAAGACCTTGGTTCAGTCTAGTACTCAGGTTTGTCTTGAAGTGTCTTGTACTTTAGGCGGACACCAAAACATGAGATGTATAACCGTAATAGACTTGAAATTCTAATCACAAGGAAAAGGATGCTTTTATTAATAATAGTACATTCTTAGGTTGCTTACATTCCACAGACGAGGTACAGGTTTTTCATCTAGGTCTTCTAAGTAGTATATGCCTATCCCTGCTACCGAGGTAATTCGATATGGTCCCTCCCAATTAGGCCTCAGCTTTCTCCAAGAAGGGTTCTTGGCAGCCCCCACAACTTTCCTCAGCACGAGGTCTGGTGCTAGAGGTCTGAGCTTTACATTGGCATCATATCCCTGTTTTAGCTTTTGGTGGTAATAGGCCAGCTGGATCATTGCTCGTTCCCTTCGTTCATCAATCAAATCTAGACTCTTCCCCAGCAATTCATCATTATTGCCTGGAGTGAAGACGCTCGTCCTTAGCGTTGGGAAGTTCGTCTCTAGGGGGATAACAGCCTCGGCCCCGTAAGTCATGGTGAAAGGTGTCTCCCTCATTAACCGCCGTGGTGTGGTCTGGTACGTCCACAGAACGTGTGGCAGCTCCTCCACCCATCTTTCCCTGGTGTCATCCAGCCTCTTCTTAAGCCCATTGACGATGGTCTTGTTGACAGCCTCAGCCTGCCCATTCCCCTGAGGGTAGGCTAGGGTTGAGTACCTGTTTATGATCCCAAGCTCACAACAATATCTTCTGAAGGCCTTGCTATCGAATTGGAGTCCATTATTTGAAATAAAGGTGTGAGGGACCCCGAATCGTGTGACAATATTTCTCTAAAGGAATTTCTTTGCATCCACATCTCTGATGTTGGACAATGACTCGGCTTCGACCCACTTGGTGAAGTAGTCTGTGGCAACTAACAGATACCTCTTATTCCCTGGTGCTTTGGGGAAAGGGCCTACAATGTCCAAGACCCACTGGGCAAACGGCCATGGGCTTGACAAAGGGTTGAGGACCCTTCCGTGCTGATGAATATTTGGGGCGAACCTTTGGCACTGGTCACATTTCTTAACATACTCCAGGGCCTCCTTCTGCATTCCCGACCACCAATATCCTTGTGTGACGGTTCGGTGAGACAGGGATCTTCCTCCTGTGTGGCTCCCACATATCCCCTCGTGCAGCTCATCGAGCAGTAACTTTGCTGCTTCGAGGTGGACACACAGAAGGTATGGTCCAGAGTAGGAGTGCCTATATAACTTGTGGTCCTCGGATAACCAGAACCGAGAAGCATTCCTTCATATCTTTTCAGCCTCTGACCTCTCTTCGGGCAGAACATCATCTTTGAGGAACCTCACTATGGGATCCATCTAGCTGGGACCTACCCCAACTTGATGTATGTGGACCGTGTCCTTTGCCACCTAGCTCGCTCTTCCCAGATGCTCTACAAGTATGGTCTGAGGTAGACCCCCTACCAAGGCTGTGGTGAATGTGGCTAATGAATCAGCATGGGTGTTTCCACTTCTGGGGATATAAGACAAGCTGAAAAGACCAAATCCTGACTGCAACCGCCTGACCTGGCTTAGGTACTCTTGCATTCTCGAATCTCTAGCCTCCAGCTCTCCCCTTACTTGGCCTACGACCAATCTCGAATCCAAGAACATGTCCACCAACTTTCCTCCCAACTTTTGTACCATGACCATCCCTTGCGGTAATACCTCATACTCGGCTTCGTTGTTTATGGCCGAGAACCCGAGCCTCAGGGATTTTTCAATAATATGCTTTTCGGGGGATACTAAGACTAACCCCACTTCAGACCCCCTTTGGTTTGCCGTGCCGTTAACGTATACTTTCCAACATGGTGACCCCGGGGTAGAGATTGTCCTAACTAATTTTTCGTCAAGGCTCCTCTCCTCGGCTGCCACCTCTACCGTTGGTTTGGCGAACTCGACCATCAAATCGGCCAGAACCTGGCCCTTTATGGAGGTCCAAGGCATGTATTTCACGTCGAAAGCCCCTAGAATTGTGTTCCACTTGGCGATCCTTCCTATGTAATCAGCGGTCTGGAGTACAGACTTCAAGGGTAATCGGGTTAGGACAACTACTGTGTGAGCCTGGAAGTAGTAGGGGAGCTTTCGTGTAGCATGGACCACAGCCAGTATGGCTTTCTCTAAGGGCAGGTACTTGACCTCGGCCTCGTGCAATGACTTGCTAATGTAGTAGACCGGCCTTTGAATGCCATCGTCGTCCTGTATCAGCACCAGGCTCACAGCGTAGAGCGTTACAGCGATGTATGCGTATAGGACCTCATCGGCCTCAGGATTAGACATGATAGGCGGGATAGGTACTCCTTGAGCTGCTGGAAGGCCATTACACAGTCCTCGGACCACTCAAACCCCTTCCACTTGTTGATCACCACTCAAACCCCTTCCACTTTTTGATCACCACTCAAACCCCTTCCACTTGTTGATCAGGAGATAGAAGGGCCTGCACCTGTCTGTCGACCTGGAAATAAATCGATTCAAGGCTGCGATCATTCCGATTATCTTCTAGACCTCCTTGGGGTTTTGTGGAGGCTTTAGATTGTGAATAGCCTTGATTTGGTCAGGATCGACCTCAATTCCCCTGTGGGTGATCATGTACCCCAGAAACTTGCCAGAGCCCACCCCAAACGAGCATTTGGAAGCATTAAGGCGCAGCTTGTGCTTTCTCAGGACGTCAAAGGTGCGGTCGAGGTCCCCCAATGTTCGGATACCATTTTACTCTTTACCACCATATCATCAACATAGACCTCGACGCTCTTGCCGAGCATCGGCTCGAACATTCTCATCATCATCCTTTGATAGGTGGACCCCGCGTTCTTCAGATCGAACGGCATTACTTTGTAGTGGTAGTTCCCGATAGGCATCACAAAGGCAGTCTTCTCCTGATCTTCCAGGGCTAGTGGTATTTGATGATAGCCCTGGAAGGCATTTAGGAAACTCATCCGAGAATGTCCTGTGGTTGCATCCACCAGCTGGTCGATCCGAGGCATGGGGAACGGGTCTTTTGGACATGCCTTATTTAGGTCGGTGAAGTTCACACAAACCCTCCACGTTCCGCTCTTCTTCTTGACCACCACAGTGTTGGCCAACCATTTAGGGTAAAAGACCTCTTTTATAGCCCCTGCACGCTTAAACTTATTCACCTCTTCCCTGATTGCATTAGCGTGCTCCCTCAATGGGCGCTAGGGCGGCTGTTTCTTGGGCACTACAGACGGATTGACGTTGAGATGGTGACAGATGAAGGACGGATCAATCCCTGAGGCATCACAGGCATCCCATGCAAACACGTCAATATTTCTTTTGAGGAACTTAACTAGCTCTTCTTGCTCCTTGGGAGGCAGCCGAGCTCCGACCTGAAAGAATTTTTTCGGATCGTCACCTTCTTCAGATCCTTACATCTTGCCTCTTTGGTAGCTGCATCTGGAGGCGGCACCGGGGTCTTTGATTGCTATAAGCCTTCCCTAGCAGTAGTCGAGGGTTGTGCGTCGAGCTGATGTGATACGGCAGCCACCATGCACTGCCTTGCGGTGGGCTAACAACCACGGATCTCGAAAACTTGATCCCCTGATGGGAATTTCACTTTCTGGTGTAAGGAGGAGGCAATGCCCCCCAAGGTGTGGAGCTAGGGCCTCCTTACGATGGCCATGTAGGGGGAGTAGGTGTCCACTACTATAAAGTTCAACTCCACCACTTATGGGCTGGTCTGAATGGGCAGCCTGATCATGCCTTTGGGATGATGAATTTCCCATCGAAGCTGATCAAGGGGGAGCTATAGGGCGTCAAGTCCTCCAGCCTTAGCCCCAGCCCTTTATAGAGGTCTAGGTACATGACCTTGGTCGCGCTACCACCATCCACCATCACTCTTCTCTCATCATAGTCCCCAATTCTGAGTGTGATCACTAGGGTGTCATCATGGGGCTAGGTGGTCCCAACCTTGTCTTCTTCTGAGAAACTCAAGGTCGGGTGAGGACTTCTCCTGACCCTTCTCGGCTTTGGCTGGGACTCCTCGGCCGGTAGCTGGGGCACAGACAACACTCGCGAGGGGCACGTGCCTGTTCTTCCTGGTGCGGCTAAGATTACATTAATTATCCCTGCGGGCGCCCTTAGGACGTTATCTCTCTGGGGCTCCTGATGGGTCCATCCTTGATGGTCACCAGGGTGATGTAGAAGGTGTTTCAGCCTTCCTTCTCAAACCAGCTAGTCTAGATAGTTCCGAAGGTTCTTGCAGTTTTCCATGGTATGTCCGTGGTCCCTATGATATTGGCAGTAAAGGTTTTGGTTGCGCTTCGCGGATTCTCCTACCATTTTGTTCGACCACCTGAAGTATGGCTCGTTCTCAATTTTCTCTAACACCCTGTGTACTAGCTCTCGAAATGTGGCGTGGACAGCCTGTGTGTCAGTTGCTCTAGATTGCCCCGCAAAGTCTCTCCTCGGGCGGGTGCTGTTATATCAGTCCGGCCTGGGGTCCCTTCTCTCCTGAGGGGCGGCCTTCTCCTTTCCTCTGTCCTGCAGCTGGTCTTCCTCCACTCGTTTGTATTTGTTGATCCGATCCATCAGTCGGTGCACACTGGTGGCTGGCTTGCCTGTCAGGGACTTCCTTAGGCCATGTTCGGCTGGGAAACTATTTTTGAAGGTGCTGATGGCGACATCATCGAAATTACCTTCCAGTTCATTGTACACCTCCTAGTACCGGCCCGAGTAGGCCTTTAAAGTCTCTCCATCGTGCATAGTCAGAGATAGAAGTGCACTCAAGGGCCGAGGCTCTATGCTGTTTGTAATGAAGCGAGAGCCAAAGGCCCTAGTCAGCTGTCTGTATGAGCTTATGGAGTCTGCCTTCAAGTCGTTGAACCACCTTATCACCACTGGACCCAAGCTGTAGGGGAAAACCTTGCACATCAACGCTTCATTCTTAGAATGGATAGCCATCCTTTGGTTGAACTGGCTCACGTGCTCCACGGGGTCCGTTTTGCCGTTATAGATAGAGAAGATTGGTTGCTAGAACCGCCGAGGAAGTGCAGCCCCTTCTATATGGTGTGTGAATGGTGACTTGGACAGTTGATCCAGTGCCCACTCATGGCATCGTACCCCAAGCCTCTAGGGGATGGGCTTTTATGCTTGCGCTTCCGATAGTGCTCCTCTTCATGAGAGAAGGTCTCAGTTGGAGGAGTTCTCGATCTTTGCCAATAATCGCCGTCGCTCTCATTGACAGAGGGTATGTCGAGGCTAGGTTAAGATCGCCTCCGTTGTGCATGGCATAGTCTCCTCTTCAAGTCATCTATCTCTTGCTGCATGGCCTGCTCGCCGTTCTGCCCTTGGGTCACATGGCTCCCCACCTTCTTTGGTTGTATGACCCGGTTATTGTTTTGTCTTTGTGGCACATGACTGTCCCCATGTGAGTAGCTGCTGCTGGTTTGAGTGGTATGTACACTTCCCTCTCGGAATCTCCCATTCTCTTCATTTTGGTCGTGCTCAGGGTTGGCGAAGTTACCCTGGTGCTGGGGCTTGACCGGTTAAGGCTGATGGGGGCCTGCTTGATGAGGGCCGGATCTTACCATGCTTGATCGTTACCCTTACTAACGCACAAGTTTTTCCCACAAACGGCGCCAATTGTAGGGTCCGGGTTTGAGCACTTCTACTTTGAGAGAGTGGACTCAAGCCCAGTTAGCACAGTACAATGAATTTGTAGAGAACGGGTTCAAGAACTAGGCCCTAGTGAGGGATGCAACGGCCAGGCCTGGTTGTGTGTGGATTGAATGGCATGAATGTAGGTTAAAATATGCAATGGTGCTTTTCGGCTCTTCTCTCAGGAGCTTGTGGTTCTTATTACTTCCTTCGTGATTGGTTACAAGAGTTTCTGGGAGAATCCCAATTACTATCGTATCCTTTCTCCTCCCCCCCCCCCATCTAGAGGAATTCTTTACATTATATATCCCCCCTCAACTGATCCTAGCCCTACATTTGTTAATCAACCAGGCCGCTATTTGAGTGTTTGTCCCATCAACCGCCTTTCCATCCTTCCTATAGGTTGCGGCAACCAAGGCAGAGCTGTTCAGGGGTCATTTCCTCATTAATACAACCAGAACGTTAGTTGTGGACATTTAATGTGAAGGTGACAGTTCGTCCTAGACTTGCTCCTCCACCATGCTTCCATGGTTGACACGTTGCACTTGCCCTTTCTCTTTGGATGCTCATGAAGGCTATTCCTGGTGGCTGATTACTTCTTCTCCCAACGGTCTCGGCTGGCCGAGGACGACATCGTCCTCGGCGATGTTTCCTGTCAGCTTGGGCTACTTGTGTTCCTTCTCGGACATTCCTTGATCCTCGGCATGGGCCTTAGGCTGGATATAAGATGGGCCGGGGTTGTCAAATTATCAGGCCCCACATTATTATTGTGATGTATTGTTATAAATACTATATATTTTATGTTAAAACTCAAATTGCATCCTTTAAATTTTCTTGAATTATCATTTTTTTCCTAATATTTTTTGTTTCATTTTAGTTTTTCAACTTTAAATTTTGTGTCAGATTAATTATTCCATTCATTGTAGCTTATAAAATTATAAGTCCAATTTTGTATCAAATATGTAAATAGTTTCTGTTTTATAAATGACAATGGACAGAACCATTAACTAAACATATATGTTTAAGCATAAGATATAAAATGACAAAAAATAAATTTTAGATAAAAATGACAACTCACTTAAATTTACAAGTTCAGGCTATGAATTAATTTGTGGGTTCTAGTTAGTTTAACTGATAGTATCTGATGATTGAATAAAATATCTGATAATCAATTTTCACTTATACCAAAAACCAATTGATGTCTTGATCTACTGATATAGAGAACAATCATTATAAGTGGATGTGAAACTCTATAAAAAAAGTGGTGAATTAAATTTAAATTCTAAATTTTATTATATAATCTTACAAAGATTTTTTCTTTTTTTGACAAAATATTTAATCATGTGTCTGCAATCTTTTTTGCTAGAAGCCTAGAACCAAATTTCATTAAAAGAAGAAGGAAACAACCATAAGGGTAACAATATTCTTGCCACTTTATAGTCTTTTTGTCTTTCTATTGTTTTTGTCTGTTTCTCTCTATGTGGGCAATGCTTGAATGCTTGACTTTGACTCATGCCTTGTTTGTTGGGAATATTACACAAAATAATAATGGAAGAACAAGGTTAACACAAGAGACAAACAGAAAATAGATAACTTGGAGGCACAATATCATTTTCCTTAAACAATATTTGCCCCCATATTATTGTTGCTAAAAGTTATCGCAAATTTGTCCCAAGGATACAACCAAGATGTTGGATTCTACAGATAGCAATTTTGGAGAATGCCCACATAAGCCTCTATTTATACTTATAGGGTTATATTTCATCAAAAGACATGTATGGGAGAGTCAAAATGTTTCATAAACCATTCACAAAGCTTGATATCTCTTCAAACATTCAAAACAGTTACCAAAAAATTCTATAGAAAATCTTGTTTTATGACTTTCGATTGGTTGAAAGTTACTTTTGATCGACTGAGTGCTCTTTTCAATCGATCGAATGTGAATGAATAGTGATCGATTCATTTAGAGGCTCCAGGATTATTTTCTTACTTGTAAAGTTGTGGTTTACAACTAATTTATGTTGGCTTTAATTCCATGCCAAATTTAATTGTAATTCTGTTCAATCTTATGTACCCTGTATTATATGTGGGATTTCTTTGTATGGGTTGTGTGTGAGAGAGAGTGTGAAGACTCAAGACTTATTGAAGATCAAAGGAGTTTTCGTGGGTAGCTCACAAGAAGACTTCCTGCAAAGTGAAGCCATGTGCTCAGCACATGACTGGAATGCGAAGAGTCATGACAGATGATGACAGCTGGTAATCATAAGTATTTTGCAAGTAAGGTCTTCCTACAAAACATTTTGTTTTGCCATTTTGTCATATCTGATACACCAGGTCTCTACCCACACTATATATACCCACATTACCCACATATTAAGAGGAGTGCTTTTTAGAGAGAAAACCCTAGCCATTACCCTTGAGAGTGAGAGATTGTCTTACCCACAATTCTCTACACAATCCATTGTAGTTTTCCTCAACTTCTACCTCTCCATATCTAAATCCTTGAGAGGTTGATAGCTCAAACATTTACCACACCCATCCTGTGTGTATAGTGAGGTTTTGGTGCTACTGGGAAGCATTGGAAGAAGCCATTTGTTTGGTGGATGCAATTAGGCTAAATTGCGTGATCCGAAGAGCTAGAGAAGACAAGACTTTGTCAAGTTAGTTAATAGCAAGAGCTTAGAGGGCTCAAGTACATGGGGTAGACTAAACTTGGAGGGTCTTTTGTTATTCGTGTACTCCAACTTATTCTCTAGTGGATCGATTTACTGCTTGGAGGGCGGTGGAGAGGATTTTCACCAAGTTCTTCAGTTTCGTCTTCGATAACACGTCTCAGTGTTATCTTGTGTTTACATTCTTCTTCCCTACTTTTTTATCTTTCACTTTATTGTTGATATTTGATGAATATGGCTTAGAGTAATTATAGTGTTTGTTCACTCACGTTTACTCTATTCCGCACTTAGTTTAAATTTGAGTAAAATCAACTGAGCCATAATTTAAATTTGGGGGTCTAAATAGCTCTTGTGTTTTCACACAAATTTGAGCTTTCAATTGGTATCAGAGCGGGTGCACTTGCTATGGTTTCATTACCTAAGTGCGATCCTAGACCCCTTGGCTTGCTATGGATAGTGCTATGGCAAAGGCCAACTTGAAGCATAGTTTATGTGTTTGTGATAATGACTTTATGTGCATCTTTGGAGTTACTTCATGTGGATCTAATGGGTCTAATGAGAATGGAAAGCACGGGTGGAAAACGTTACATCATGGTGGTAGTTGACGATTTCTCAAGGTTCTCTTGGGTGGAATTTCTTAGAGAGAAGTCAGAGGCATGCGACAAGATGGAAAGGTTATGCAAGAGGCTTCAAAATGAAAAAATGAGTTCCCATAGTCAAAATCAAAAGTGATGATGGGAAGGAGTTTAAAAATACGAAATTTGAAGCGTTTTGCAATGAGCACGGTATCAAAAAGAAACTTTCAGCTCCAAAGACTCTATAATAGAATGGGGTGGTTGAAAGAAAGAATCGAGTGATGCTTCTCAACAAAAACATTCCACTAAAATTTTGGGCTGAAGCGGTGAAAACTTCATGTCGCATTGGGAATAAGATTTTCTTTCAAGTAGGAATAAAGAAGACATCATATGAAATTTGGAGGGGAAAGAAGCCAAAGGTGAAATACTTCTACGTATTTGGAAGCAAATGCTACATTCTCAATGATAGGGAGAATCTTGGAAAATTTGATGCTAAGAGTGATGAAGGGATCTTCCTAGGATACTACATAAGTAGCCGAGCATATAGAGTGTACTATAAGCACACTAAGACAGTGATAAAATATGGTTATAGATGACACAATCTCAGAAAAAGGATGTTGATAAGAATGGCGAAGGACCAAGTCTTAAGAAGAATGAGGGTGATGACAACATGTCTCAAGGTGATGATGTTGAGAGAGAATCACCAGAAAATGAGTCTACACCTCCTATATCAAGAAGGGAGACTAAATCAACAAAAGGATCTTTAAACCCACTCACCCCTCCAGAAGTTCAACCTCTAATTTCTCATGATGGGGAACCCTCCACTTCTAAGAAACCGTCATTAAGAGTAGCTCTCAATCATTCCACAAGCAACATCATTGGTGATTTAGATGAGGGACTTCATTTGAGAAGAAGACCGAGCTATAGTGTGAAACATGTGACGTACAACTACTATCTCGCTCAATTTGAACCCAAGAAAGTGAAAAAAGCCCTGAAAGATGAGAATTGGGTAGAATCCATGCACTAAGAGTTACATCAATTTGTTAGAAATGATGTATGAGAGTTGATACCAAAGCCCAAGGATACATGTAATTGGCACCAAGTGGATCTTTAAGAACAAGACCATGAAGATGGTGAAGTTATCCGAAAAAAGTCTAGATTGGTGGCTCAAGGATATACTCAAGTTGAAGGCATACTCTTTGATGAGTAATTTATTCTGGTAGCAAAACTAGAGTTAATCCAAATTCTTCTCTCCATAGCGTGTATTATGAACTTCAAGTTATACCAAATGGATGTGAAGAGTGCCTTCTTGAATGGATTTTTAAATGAAGAAGTGTTTGTTAAGCAATCAAAGGGGTTTTAGGACTCTTACTTTCTGAACCATGTGCTAAGACTAAAGAAGGCATTATATGGGCTGAAGCAAGCACCAAGAGCTTGGTATGATCGTCTCACCACATACCTTTTGGATCATGTTTTCAAGAGAGATCGAATCGATCAAACCCTCTTTGTTAAAAGAGATGAGAAATATCTCCTTGTTGCTCAAGAATTTTCGAAAGAAATGAAATTGGAATTTGAGATGAGCATCGTGGGGGAGCTAAACTACTTCTTAGGGCTTCAAGTGAAAAAATGAAAAGTTGAGATATTTATATCTCAAAAGAAATATGCCAAAAATCTTGTCAAGAGATTCGGCCTAGACTCCAAGAAGCATACTTCCACTCCTATGAGTTCCTTGATAAAACTAAGCCTTGATGCAGACAGTGTGGAAGTAGATCCAATACTCTATCGAAGCATGATTGGCAGTCTTCTCAACCTTACTGCGAGTAGACTAGACATTGCCTTTAGTGTAGGGGTATGTGCATGATTTCAGGCAACACCCAAAGAGTCCCACTTGACAGTAATCAAACAAATTATCTGTTATATCAATGGCACATCCGACTATGAAATTTGGTATTCAAGAGACTTGAATTAGTGCTTAGCTGGATATTAGGATGCTGACTGGGTTGGGTGCATTGATGATAGGAAGAGCACATCAGGTGGTTGTTTTTACCTTGGAATTAACTTGGTGTCATAGATGAGAAAAAAGCAAAATTCAGTCTCTCTACCAACGGTTGAAGCTGAATACATTGTAGCAGGGAGTTGCTGTGCACAACTATTATGAATGAAGAAGCTCTTACATGATTATGGAATCACTCAAGACACTATGTGTGTGTTCTGTGATAACACGAATGCCATAAACTTGTCAAAAAATCCAGTTCAACATGAAATCGAAGCATATCGAGATCTGGTACCACTTCGTTCGAGACTTGGTGGAGGAGAAGATTTTGTGTTTAGAGTTTATAAACACTAACAACCAAAAGGCAAACATATTTACCAAACCTCTTGATGGTCCACGGTTTGAGTCTCTACATAAGACCATTGGTGTCGGTATCATCCCTTGAATTCTATCTCTTGTGTGAACTTATTCTGTTCACTACTGCATACTTGCTATATAAGCCTCACCTGTTTAGTTAGATGATGTTTCTTTTCATGTTTGTTTTGTACTTGTTGTTTTTGTTGATCTTACTTTACATGTTCTATTTTTGAGTGTGTTGAAAATTTTAAAAACCTATAAAAATTGAAAAATCTCTAAAAAGTTTGATTGCTTATGTTATGTATATCACATGTGAGTTTGGCCTAGTACCTTCGTACTAATGGCGTAGTACATTTACGAGCTTAGCTTGTTATGTATGCACATCTATTTTTGTGGGGAAAATCTTGAAATCTATGTGTGATTGTTGTAAATTGATCTTCAAGCTTGTCATGAATGATTTGTCAATAGTCTTGATGGTTTTTATATATGCATAGACTTGTGTCTATATAACTTCCCACACATTTTTTTGTTTTTGCCTTAGAGCTCAACAAATGTCAAATCTCAAAAAGAGATAATGAGCTGCAAAAGCCATCACACATACTAGTATTTGACTAGGAAAAAGGGAACGCAACTTGTATTGAAATGTATGGTGCCCAAAAAGCCAAAGGCTTACTCACAAAAATGAAATATAAAAAATTTCAGGTATCGATCTCTAAAAGAGATGTAAAGATCAAAAATGATCAAATGTTATGAATTTTTAAAAAGCCAAATGAAAAGCTTCAAAGATATGTAATTATTTTATTGTGGGAGGTCATATATGTTCATCTCTATAATTGAGATAGACCACTTGACTTAGTACCGGTTATGTAGGACTTGATTGAATTGATCTTGAACCTTCACTTTGGACTAAGGACTATTCCACATTTGATACACACACAAAATGCAAGACTTTTGTTCAATGAATGCTTATTTCATTTATGTGATTGTACCTGTTCAAATGTGATGTGTATACTCAATTGCTTGTCAATCAAACCCAAAAATATTTTTGGATATTTTATATGGTTTTGAAAGTGTTTTTATACTTTCTTGTTTTGAGTTTTTGTCCAATTTGCATTTTTCATGATTTTCATCAAAAACTGTTTCAAATGCATTTTCGTGAGAAGCTTGCGACTACACTTCCCACGAAAATGGGTTAAGGCAAAATATGAAAACACAAAATTCAAATAGAAACTTTCGTAACTATCTCACTATTTTTTGCGAAAAGTTTTATGCTTCAGAGGCATTTTTCGCGAGAAGCTAAACCGCAAAAAACACGTGTTTTTAGTTTTAAAAGGCCGATGTAGATAGTTTTTTCAAACTCATTTGTTTTCCCTCACTTCGCCTCCCTCAAGCCTCAAACAACCCAAAACTTAATTTCACTAAAAAACCCAACAAATTTCAAGTGCAATTGTTTCAAATCATTTCTAAGGTATGTTTATACAATCTTTTCTCCTTATTTTCTTAGATTATGTAGAAAATTCTAGGTTTTACTTGAATTGGGTTATTTTGAAAAAGGGTTGGGAAACATTAAATTTTGTGAAATTCTTTTCAATTTCTTGATTGGGCTCTGTCCTATTTGATCGATTTATGATTGTATTGGCCAATTGTGGCAATTTAACATATATTTAGGCAAGATTCACTTATGTTCATGCATTGCTTACATGTTAGTTTTATAAGTGCATACCAAGTATTTGATAAAATGCCCAAATGACATTTTGGTGTTGTTTTAGACTCCAATGAGTACCAAACTTTGGGGATTACCATGATTGGACTTGTTTATCATGTTTTGATCATTGGGTGTGTGTTTTGCACACTTTAACCCAAATGTGCTTAGTCATACCTTGCATATGCGTCACATATGCACACTTGATGCACACACTTGCTCACTTCTCATGTTTTTGCATTTCAATCATGCTAGATTTATAATATTACATGTTTAGCACTTACAACATGATTTTGTGACATTGATTATGTTTTTTTAGGACTTTGTGTATGTTTTATGGACTAACTTGGTACTAATCAAGTTTATGTTCCTGTCTTTATGTTGTTGCAACTGTTTCTTTGCTTTGTGTCTGTTTTTGCAGATGTCTCCCACTAAGCACTCTACCTCAAAGTGTTAGAACATATGTGATCCACTTGTTAGGAACATATGTCACTACTTTATATAATTGGCTAATCATTTGACAAAATGCACTTTACTTGTATTTGGGTAGATCTAGGATATGTTTAATACTTAAAGAAACTTGTTTCAAGTTCAAGAGTTAAAGCCATGCAAGTTTGTCTAAGATTCAAGTGCAGAAAATGTTGTTCATTAAAGCTCAATAGCAAGCTCGACAGCTAACTATCTATCGAGACCTGTAGAGCTGATAAAGATCGTGGCTCGACAACAGCTCAACAGATAGGCATCTATCGAGGTTTATGAAATTCATAATTTCTGATCTGTTTTTCATCCAATTCTTGATTGTATATTTGGGCTTTGTTTTCTCACAACTCTAGACATATAAAAGGATTATTTTAAGGGTCGTCAAAGGTGGACACAAGTTGCATAAGTGTCTAAGCATCTTTCTTGTGAAGAAGCTACTGTGTTTGTGTACCGTAGGGTTTTGTGACCAAAAATTTTCTTGATCTTCATCATGTGATGAATTGAAAAATTTTACAGCCAACAACCTACTATAGTTGGTGATTGAAGTCGCGTACTGGTATTCGCGTAATTGATTAGTCACGTACTGGGAGCCGTGCATTAAAAGAAGAGATTGTTACTACAGAACAAGTCCAATTGAGTATTGGGGTAAGGGTTTAACTATAGGTTGGTATAAGGTACTGAGATTCCTTTACTTGTAACTGCTTGTTGTGATAATAGTGGATTCTCGAGAGTGGTGACCTTAAAATCACTCGATAGGGTTTTTGCTGTATAGGTTTGCCCCATTCATAAACAAATCATCGCTTCAATTTATTTTCCACATCATACTTATTTTAATTGGTGATTTGTTTGTGCTACCACGCGTTTGCATGTTAATTTGATTAATTAATAAACTTGGTTAATTAATCAATTAATTCATCACAAGGGGTCAATACGTTTTTGGCCTATCAAGTGGCATCAGAGTAGGCACACTCTAATTAGGATTAATCTTTGCTGTGTTGATCCATTGACCCCTGTTTATCATGGATAGAGGGCAATCTCTTATCATACCTCCTTTATTTGATGACACTAACTATGCATACTGGAAAGTACACATGAGAGTTTTCTTGCAGTCTTTAAATAAGAAAGTGTGGCAAGCTGTGGAGATAGGCTGGACCAAGCCAAAGGAAACGCCGGCCGATTGGGATGATGCTAAGATCAAGGTGGCGAATTTCAATAGCAGAGCATTGAATGCCTTATTCTATGCGGTCACCAATATGGAGTTCAAGAAGATATCCTCCACTGAAATTGTGAAGGAAGCATGAACAATTCTCTAGACAACCTATGAGGGAACAAAGGCTGTCAAGGACTTGAAGCTTTAAAGGCTTACTACTAGCTTCAAAGAGATCAAGATGAAGGAGGATGAGTCATTTGATGAGTTCTATGCCAAGCTCAAGGACATAGTGAACTCAGCTTTTAATCTTGGGGAAACCATTCATGAACCCAAGATTGTGAGACATGTGCTCAGATCTCTACCTGAGAGATTTCATGCCAAGATCACCGTAATCGAGGAATCAAAGGACATTGACAAGATTCCTTTGACAGAGATAGTTGGTAATCTGTAGACCTATAAGTTAGGTTTAACAAGAATTGGTAAATCGGGTAAGGGCAAGAGTATGGCATTGAGGCCAAGAGCAATGATAGTGATGAGTTTTTAGATGATGAGGATTCTAAGATGAAGTCCTACATTACAAAGCGATTCAAGAAGTTCATGAAGAATTCCAATAGGAAGGGCTTCGACAAGGACCGAAGACAATCCAGTTCTTCTCAGTTCAAGAGCCAAGATAAAGGGAAGAAGGATGCTAAGGATAGCAGTCAGTATACTGTTCCTTCAGGACCAAAGTGCTTTAGGTATCAAGGCTTTGGTCACATGAAACAAGAGTGCCCCATATATCTCAAGACCATTAGGAAGAGCAAGGCACTTACTGCTACATTGAGCGACACCGATCTTGAAGATGATTCCAATAATGAGGATGACAAAATCTTGAATGCCTTCACTGCCATTGTCAATCCTACTGAGGGGATTGTTGAAGATGTAGATGAAGAAGAGGAATTGGTGGAGTCCAAGTTTGAGAAGATGGATAAACAAGATGACATTCACACAGCCTATGCAAAGTCATAGAAGGTCTCAGAAAAGCATGAGAAGTTGTATAGGTTGACCACCAAGAAGCTTAGTGGTGTGGAGCTTGAGCATGAAGAGCTTTCCACAAAGTTTGATGAAGCTAATCAAACTATTGGAGAACTGAGATTTGAGAATAACTTCTTGGTAGAGAAGGTCAAGAAGCTTGAGGCAAAACTGTTCCAAGTCAGAGCTCAGTTGGAAAAGACTTTAAGTGCTAAGCTTGATGAAATACTGAGTCTTCAGAAATTTGCTTTTGAAAGCTCGAAAAAGTGTTGAAAAACACAAGAGCTGTTTAGACCTCCGATTAAAATTACGGCTCGATAGATTTTACACAACTTTAATATAAAGTGCAGAATAGTGTAAAAGCGAGTGGATGAACAATATAGCTACTCTAATCCATAAACTAAACAAAACACCAATGTAATGGAATATAAAAGAGTAGGGAAGAGAGATGCAAACACAGAAAACACCAAGACGTGTTTTCGAAGAGGAAACCGAAGAACTCGGCGAAAAACCTCTCCGCCGCCCTCCAAGCGAAAATCGATCCACTAGACAATCAGTTGGGATACATGAGTAAGCAAGAGACCCTCCAAGCCTAATCTACCCGATGTACCTAAGCCCTCAAAGCTCCTACTCCAACAAGGCTTCTCGAAACCGTGTCTTGTCTTAGTTCTTCGGATCCCGCAACAAGCTCCTTGTTGCATCTGCCATTCCAGGCTTCTTCCAATGCTTCCCAGCAGCACCAAAACGTCACACAACACTCTCAAAAGGTGTGGTAAGTGTTTGGGCTATCAACCTCTCAATGGTGTGGAAATGGAGAGGGAAGGGTTGAGGAGATACCACAAGCAAGTGTATAGAGAAAGGTGGGGATGACAATCTCTAATTACAAATGTGTTTGGCTAGGGTTTTCTCTCTGAAGCATTCCTCAACATTTGTGGGTAATGGGGGTTTATATAGGATAGGTGCAAAATGTGTGAGTCAGTCAGTACAGGTCACTACCACCCACTCTTCTCTCTCTTTATTTCTCTTCTATTTCTTTTTCTCTCTCGTTGCTCTCTTTGTTGCCACCACTCATAGTGGTGGCTTGCTTGTTCTATCCAACCCCTAAACTCTCTACCTCACTCTTCATCTGGTAGCAAAAGGCGTCTAGGTGGTGCGATGCTCACGGACCAAGGTGGAGGTCGATCTCATCGTGGCTGTTGTAGTGGGTATTTTCTGTGTTTGTGGGTGTTTGTGGTGGTGGGTATTTGCTGGGTTTGTGGTGGGTTATTATTATTATTATTTTTAAAATTTGGTTTTTGGTTTTGGTGGGATTTTGAGTTTGTGGCTGGGTTTTTGGTGAAGCTGTGGAGATTGTAGGTTGTGGTCAAGGTGGTGTTTGTGGTGGAAGTTGAGGTTGTGGTTGTGGCTGGGCCACGGTGGGTTGTTCTTAGGTCACGGTGGTTTTGTTGCTTTGTTCTTAGGTCACGATGGTTGCTGTGTGGTGGGTTTACTACTTTTTTCTTGGCTGAGTTTTAATTTATTTTTTTGAGAAAAATCTTGGCTGGTTTGGTGGTGTTAAATAATGGGTTTTGGTGTGGAGGTGTCTCCTGTCGTTGGTGGTGGTGTGGTTGAGAGAGTGACAAAAGGCAGTGACAGAAATTAGAGAGAGAAGAGAGATAGATAATTTTTATATTATTTTAATGTGTTGTATGTTAAAAAAAAAAAAGTTGGAATGTTGGGTGTTGATGGGGAATATTTTGGCTACTACAAAATTTGGCCAAGACATTTGCATCTATAGGACTTCACAGGTTAGTTAGGAGCATGGGAGTCGCTAGGTAGACACAGACCCTTCGAGACCCTATACGTCAGACGACCTCTAAAGGAAGTTTAGCCTATGCCCACTCTTTACATGTACCAGGGTGATAGAGGATGCACTTGGCCTCAGTGGCCATCTTGCGTATTCTCCACTCAAGTATCTCCATATGGAAAGAATTTGCACACCACGACCAAAGATCCTTCTACATGGTTATATCCTCCAAACATGGGAAGTTAAGCCCGAATATCACGAAGCATTAACTCAATATCTCCCCTATAAGGAAAGAACCTACACCCACTGGATCTTGGTCAGCTTTACATCACTATATAAAGCACCAAGCCCCCTCCTCTCCAAGGTACAAGAAACTCTCTAGCTCTCATACTCTTGAGTTATTAGAGATCATTCATTCACTGACTTAGCCTTTGGAGGGTCTTTAGCCGGCACCCCATCGGTGCTCTCTATAGGATCTTCACCTTTTGTTCTTGAGGTACCCCTGTCGTTGTGCATCTAGACGATCGACTCATTAATGATTTTGTGCATCATTAGTTGGCGCCTTCTGTGGAACCGAGTGATTAGCCATAGCACCGCTCCTAAGACAAAGATTTGTATTGTCCAAACATGATCAATAACTACCACCAATCTCGAAACCAGAAATCCCTTCAACACCTTGGAGAGGCAAGTGCGAACCCTTGCCACGGCTGTCAAGCGACTCACCTAGTGAAACCAAGAGCTCAAAAAACAAATGAACCTAATGCATGAGCACCACGCTTAAATTGATGACCAGCATGACGATAGTAAACTCCTGACGGGTGACTAGAGGGAAGACCAAGAGGAAAGATACTAATCGTTAGCAGGTGCAATAGGAGGGAAGATACTGATCGTTAGTCAGAACTGGAGAGCGGTGTGATCCACATGGCATAGGACATGCAAACGATGAAAGACAAAATAGACATGATGATGAGCACCATGAGAGGATGGGTGGCCACTAGTCTAGATGACCTAGTCCATCACACTAACTCCCCTTTCACAGTAGAAATCATGTCTTGTCCCTTACCACCTCAGTTAGAGACCCATGACTGGTCAAAAGATCCACTCGATTGCCTCGAGTCCTTCAAGACCCTTATGCATCTTTAGGACATCCCTGACGAGATCATATGTAGAGCCTTCCTTGCCACTCTTAAGGGACTAGCCCATGTTTAGTTCAACAAGATCTCCCCAAACTACGTTTCGTCCTTTAAAGGATTAAGTAGCCTCTTCTTCACACACTTCATCGGGGGATAGAGGCACAAATGATCATCGGCCAGCTTGTTACATATCAAGCAATGCGATGATGAAAGCTTGAGATCATATGTGGCTCGATTTATTAGAGAAGCACTCATAATTGACGAAGTGGACGACAAGGTCTTAGTCACAGCCTTTATCAATAGGCTTTGCTCTGGGAATTCCTCTTCTCAGTTTACATAAATGGCCCGAAGACTATGGCGGATATACTATATAGAGCCACCAAGTATATGAACGCTGAAGATGCCATGATAGCTCGAGAATGTAAGGGAAGAAGAGGGATAGTTAGGACGATGCCAAACCTGACGAAAGAAGGAAGTCCGCCTGGACAAATGAGAAAAGGGAAGACAGGAGGTCAAAATCCCCTGTCAGATGAACTATGAGTTTCACCTCGTTGAATACCCTACTCGAGCAAGTTCTCATGCAGATTAGAGACAGCCCGAAACTCAAATGGCTAGATAATCTGAAGGTGATCCCAACAAGCGGCCAAGGAACAAGTATTGTCGATTCCATCATGGCCACGAGCATGATACCTCGGATTGCTGCGATTTGAAATAATAAATTGAGGCCCTTATTAAACAAGGAAAGCTACAATGATTCATTGGGCGGGAGAAGGCTGATGGGAACCCCCCAAGGGGCTAGAACCTTATGGTAGGGTGAAGAATGCCCTAAAGCACCATTTAGAGGGATTAGAGTAATCATAGGGGGTATAACGGTTGTCGGATCTTCCAAATCATCAAGGAAGACCTTTCTTCGCATGTTGCAGAGCGTACAGATCACGGGTCGACCACTAGAGTACTTAAGGATAGCCGACCCGCCCATTTCATTCAATGAGGAAGATGATCGATGACTCTATTACCCCCATGACTATGCCTTGTGATAACCCTGTTTGTGGCCGACTATACACCAAACAGGTATTAGTAGACAATGGTAGCTTAGCCGAGATACTAATTTCCCGGCTTTCCAAAAAATGAGGATTTATTGGCAAAGAGAGAACTCCTTCGAGCGAGCATGCTGTTCTGCCAGTAAAAAAAAAAAAAAGAAAAAAAAAAAGAACAAGTTGGCTTGGCTCATTTGACTCGGCTGCAATGTTCACTCAGCTGGTGAGTATGTACATGATGGGAAAGAGCTTTTGACCTTGCATTGCATCAATGGAGTGGGCTAAATATTGTTGATAAAATTTGAATAGAAATAGTATAAATTAAAGAATTAAGGAGAGAATGAATAAGAAAAATGATATTATAAAAGGTTAAAGTGATTTTTAGTGCATGTATACCCTTTTTTTTTAAATATAATTTTTGTAACAGAAAATTATTATTTCACTTTGTTTCTTATTTTCCATTTTATTTACATACTTTGTGAGTGGTGTATACTAAGGTGAAAATTGAGAGTTCGAGATAAAATTTGGTTATCCATCACCAAAGAAAAAAGTTTTTTGAGTGGATTTTTATTTATTTATTTGAATCACTAAATTGAAATTTGATGGAAAAATGAGTTTTAGCAAGTATTTGGTTGGCTATTAATGTCACGTGGTCTATTGTCTAAAAATCATTTGAGGATTAATTGAGAAATTGAATCATAAAGTGCCTAAGTGAAGATGATTCAAATTGGTAGAATCCATTAGTAACACATAGGATGAAATTTAATTTTTATAAATATATATAAAGATGGGCTAAAGTTCATATGGGCTGTCCCAATATTAGATAATTATTTATTATTTTTTTAATGTATGTTTTACTATGCATTACTTTGTTCAAATGGAAAAATATAAATAGAATCCCTCATTCATAAATGTTGGGTTTTTTTTTTCTTCTCTTGAGTTTCTTATGATATATATATTTTTTTATGTAGGTAGGGATTGAATACTGTTAAAAGTTCAAGCAACATCTCACAGCAGAGGTGCATAACCCAAGCCACAAAGGTAGCCAGTGGTGTAGCAGCTGCTGATGTGAGATGCACTAGCCAAGCCACAAGGGTAGCAGGCAATGCAGCAGTTGCTGATACTAGGTGCATTGGTCAAGCCATGAAGGCAACATCTGCTGATAAGGAGTGCACTACTCAGAGCATAAGGCTTGCATTGAATGACTTGATGAGCACAGAAGTGTTGGAACTGCTTGAGGCCATGCCAAATCACGAGTTCTTCATCCAGGAGCATTGAAGGAGTTAGTTCCACAAATCCAAGAGTTTGTTGCTCAAGCTTGCCACATGTACAGATTCTAGAATGTTCAAATAACAGAATTTGGAGCCAATTATAGGGTAGTTATATATTTTTTGTGTATATAAAATAGAGTAACTGTTATGTATTGGTCATTCATTTCATTTCTTGTAATTTTCTCTCAATCAATGAAATCCTCTCAATTATATATAGATTTTCTAGTTTTTACATGGTATCATAGCTACTAGCATAGTTCATACTGATTTCCTAGTTTCGTTTTTTTTTTTTATTCCAAAAGATTCTCGGTTTCCAAATAGAAATTTCTTCGAGAAAATTCTTGAATTCTGGTTCACAAAGACTTGATTCATCCACGGTGATACTGAATCTTGAAAAATTTTTGTTTTTCTTTTCCAATTTCATTAGAAGTTTCATTCAAGCTCGTGAATAGCACCAATGGCTTTTGCAGAAGGAAGTGACTTTGATCATGCACACAATCAATTCACACAACAATTCTTTCAGTCCAACATAGAGACCAATTCTCCCAATCAATTTTTCCTTAGTGCAAGTGAGAATCTAGGGAATATCTTGGTCACTCAACCGCTTTTGGGAATGAAGAACTATCAATCTTGGTCTAAGGCTATGGTTCTAGCACTAACTGCCAAGAAAAAGATAGGATTTATGAATGGCAAGATTGCAAAACTTGAACTTGATTCTCCTTTGTACGAAGATTGGGAAAGTTGTAACACAATGGTGCTTTCTTGGTTGATCAACTCTATGCATGTTGATGTTTCAAGCAGCATCATGTGTTGTGAGACTGCGAGGTAGTGATAATGCCTTAAAATGTATACTTGCTATATATTTATGTGGGCGTTATCTCCTTATTACTATGCTTAATTTGTATAATTAAGCCACGATTTGCATTAGTCCCTATTATTTATCTTTACATAATTTCTTAAATAAGATGCTATTCATTGTGTGTATAATTTTCTACTTTCAGGAAATCATGTGAGGAAGATGAGTTTACATGAATTTGTGAGAGAATGGAGGTCAAACTAGAATTAAAGTGGAGCTAAATGATAATGCTTAAATGTCTACGGAGGTGCAGCTAGAGTGCTTGGATTATCTACCATGATTGGAAGCTTCAAATAAGGAAAGAAATCAAAGAGGCAAAATCTAAAAAGGAAAAATCTGATTTGAGCACTGATCAATATTTTGGGCGTATCTCTCTCGTCAAAAATCCAATTGACATAAGACTAGATGGGTTGGAACCATGACTTAAATATCTACAACTTTCCAGTTTTGAGTTTTTTGAAATTTTCAATTTTTGAATGCCGAAATTAACTCACAATTTACTGCTGTAAACCTGGACGGAAATTAAAATAGTAAAATAGTTTTATTTTCTTTGGACACTTAGACATTATGGTTTTGGAAGGGAGGCGGGGTAGAATGAATTTTGGAGAAAAAACCATTGTATTTTTCTTTCTCTAATGGTAGCCTAAACTCTTTGCTAGGGCTAGGGGTATGTTTCTTCTATACGGTATGAATATTCAATGTGATTCTTTATAGGATTTTATCAATGACATATTTGATTGTTCAATTAGATTTCTTTTGATGTATTAGTTCTTCTATACTTTCAATAAGTTCAATTATGTTTTTCTTATTGTATAGATGAATTTCTACTAGTTTCAAATAGAAATCAGGTTTTAAAGTGAATGAGTTTTTTTGAAAATTTTTCTAACCGCATTATTAATTGAGGTTATCATGCGTTCTTGAATTGTCTCAGTTCAACCGAATCATAAGTTTTTAATTGTACAAGAACAATAAATTATGAAATATATATTTTCTTAGATCATAAAGAATCTCATATTGATATAGGGAAATACCCTAATGCCCTAATATTTAGATTATTGATTTAAATAAGTTTTTATTATTATTCTTGTTAACAATCACCAAGAAAAATTACTTTTCTTCTTCACCCAGATTGTAATTTAATTATATTTTCTTTGAATTTACCTTGCTCCTTGTGGTTCAACCTTAGTACTCCGAAAATTATATTGCTACGATCTTCTACACTTGGGAGTGAGTAAGCAGGGAGATGTGACTTAAGTTGCAATGTATGTTTTCACAGGGAAATGGACCAAAGATTTACAATCTTTAACAAGAAATCTCATAGATAACCCAGAGTCAGTTGTCGGTGACTGAGTATTACTCTAAGTTCAAGAAGCTTCGGAATCAACTGCTTCATTATGAACCTTTACTAGCTTGTACTTATGGAGCAATGAAGATTCTGAGTATTGCTCATGAGAAGTCCTATGTAATGAGGTTCTTGATAGAGCCCAATGGCAATTTTGAGATTGAAGGTTCTTGAGCCACTTCTATCAATGAGCAATGTGTATGCTTTGGTTCTCCAAGAAGAATCTCACAAAGGCATTGGTCATGGTTCTGCCTTCACACCTAAGCTTGATTCAGTGACAATGTATGCCAACACCAAAGGGAATTCTGGCAGCAAAGGTGGCCTTAAAAAGGAGAGGCCTTTGTGCACCCATTGCAACATGCTTGGACACACTGTGGACAAGTGTTACAAGCTGCATGGATATCCATCAGGTTACAAGCACAAAGGCAAACCACATTCCAATGCTAATCAAGTTTCATATCAAGGCCAAGCTGTTAAAGTCCCTTCCAATGCATCTGCTCAGTGTCCTATTTCTAAGGCACAGCGTGAGTAATTGCTTGCTTTATTTCAATTCTAGTACTGATCAAAGTATTAATCACCATGTTGCAACTGTTAGTACAAGTGGTGCTATCTCTAGCATGCTTTCTAGAGCTTTTGCTGTGCCTGTTGCAGCTGGTGTGTCTTTCACATCCATTTTACCTTCAGACAGTATCAATTCCTCCTTTCTTGACACTATGTCAGGTACCAATTCATTGTTCCCTTTCATTCCTTGCTTAAGACATTCTATTTTTTCTGCCAAAGTAGTTGATAGAGAGGTCTTTCATGCCATTGATTGGGTCATAGACACAGAGGCTACTAATCATATGGTGCATTCCATTACATGTTTTACTACTATCACTGCTACTTTAAACACTTTTGTTAATCTACCCAATGGAGAAGTAACTTCAGTCACTCATGTTGGCATTATGAAAATCTCAGAACACCTTACACTTCATAATGTTCTATGTGTTCCATTATTTAGTTTAAATCTTATTTTTGTCAGTCAGCTAGCCAAGTCCACTGTCTGTTGCCTTATTTTCTTTGGAAACTTATGCTTTATCTAGGATCTTGCTCATTGGAGCACGCTTGGTCTAGGTAGAGAATGCAATGGACTTTACTTGCTGGACAAGAGCAGCATCTGTACACCTTCTATTTCAGCTTTTTTACATAGTTCACAGCTTCATATCTAGCACTCCAGATTGGGTCATCTGTCCAATGCCAAATTTGCTTCAATATAATCAAATGATGTACCTTGTTTAACTTCTGTTGAGAACTTTAATTATGACATTTGTCCACTTGCTAAACAAAAACGTTTGCCTTTCAATAAAGCTCTCATTTCTCTAATTCTTGCTTTGAATTGATTCATTGTGATTTATGGGAACCTTTCTCAATTTCTACTATTGAGCATTGCAAGTATTTTTAACCATTGTTGATGATTACTCTAGGTACACTTGGGTTTATTTGTTAAAGCATAAGCCACAAACACAATCTATTTTAGAACAATTTTACACTATGGTGGAAACCAAATTTTCTAAGAAAATTAAAACTTTAAGATTTGATAATGGTACTGAATTCTTCATGAAAGATTTCTTTGCCAAAAAGGGCATCTTGCATCATTTAAATTGTGTTGAAACCCAACAACAGAATGCTATTGTTGAGAGGAAACATCAACACATCTTGAATGTGGCAAGAGCTCTTATGTTTCAATATCATTTACCTTTGCATTTGTGGGGTCATGCTATTCTTGCTGCTGTTTATTTGATCAACAGAATCCCCTCATCTGTTTTATCAAATAAGATTCCTTTTGAAGTGTTCTTTGGTCACCCACCTAGTTATGCACATTTGAAAGTCTTTGGTTGCTTATGCTTTGCTTCCACACTTTCTTCTCATAGATCTAAATTTGCACCTAGGGATGTTAGGTGTGTTTTCTTGGGATATCATTTTGGGGTTAAGGGATATAAAGTCCTTGATTTGACTGCTAATAGGGTGTTCATCTTTAGAGATGTGGTTTTTCATGAAAATTCTTTCCTTTTTGCTTCTGTTTCAACTAATGTTGCAGATCCCTTTGTTCCTTCTACTGTTGAGGCTTCTTGCTCTGCTGGGATTGATGGTTTTGTTACTCCCATTAGCATACCTAATTTTGCTTCCTTAGATTTTGATGTTGTTCCTTCTTCTCCTACTATTGTTTGTTTAATCTATTCTTATTGTTTTACCTTCTAATGCTACTTCTTCTAGTCCTATTCAGGTGCCTAGTTCTGATTAGGTTCCACCTTCCTCTCCACCAGTTGCTTCAGTTCCTCCATTGCCTTTTAGGAAGTCAACTAGGGACATCAAACGTCCTGCCTACCTGTAGGACTATGCTTGTATTGCTGTTGCAGATGGTGCCCCTAATGATCTTGCTCAGTGCCTTACCTATTCCTATTTGGAACCTTGTTATCACTCTTACTTGTTGGCAGTCAGTTCTAGTCCCAAAGAACCTTAAAGCTTTTCCTAAGCTGTTCAAGATCCACTTTGGAGGGCTGCCATGGCTAAAGAAATCCAAGCCCTTGAAAAGAATCATACTTGGGATGTGAGTATTTTACCTCATGGTATGTCTCTCACAGGCTGCAAGTGGGTATACAAGGTAAAGCTTAATCCAGATGGTAGTGTTGAGAGGTTTAAAGCTAGGCTGGTTGCCAAGGGAAGGACTTGATTTCCTTGAAATCTTCTCTTCGCTTGCTAAAACAGTTTTAGTGGGAGTCTTGCTTGCTCTTACTATTGCCAAGCAATGGCCTTTACACCAATTGGACATCAATAATACTTTTCTTCACGGAGATTTGGATGAAGCAGTCTACATGACTTTGCCTCCTGGTTTTCACAGTAAGAGAGAGTGTGTTTCAGCCTCTTATTTTACTTCTTCAGCTGCTCCCAGGGTGTGTAAGTTGGTTAAGTCTCTTTATGGTTTGAGACAAGCTTCTAGGCAGTGGTATACAAATCTGTTAGCAACAATTAAGCAGTTAGGTTTTATTGGGTCTCAGGCAAATCACTCCTTGTTTATGCATAGCAAAGGGTCTTTGTTCATTGCCCTCCTTGTCTATGTTGATGATATGGTAATTACTGGTAATGATCATGCTTGTGTTGCCTCTCTCAAGTCAGTATTAGATCAGAAGTTTGGGATTAAGGATTTGGGGTCACTTAAGTATTTCTTGGGTTTAGAAATTGCAAGGAATAAGACTGTGATCAGCTTAACCTAAAGAAAGTATGCTTTAGAAGTTCTTGAAGAAATTGGTCTGACAGGTTGTAAACTAGTTCCCCAATGGAACAACAGTTGAAGTTATCCGAAGGAGGTGGGGACTTGATTTCTAATCCTTGACAGTATAGAAGGCTTATTGGGAAGCTCATGTACTTGACTTTGAGCAGGCCAGACATCACATATGCAGTGCATAGGCTTAACCTGTTCTTGGCACAACCTAGAGCACCACAAATGAAAGTAGCCACTAGGATTCTTTAATACATTAAAGGGATACCTAGTCAAGGTGTCTTCTTCCTCATTAACTTTGATCTGCACTTAAAAGCATACTACGATGTACATTGAGCAGGATACCCAAACACAAGAAAGTCTTTAACAGGCTATTGTTTGTTCCTTGGTGATGCATTAGTGTCTTGTAGGTTTAAGAAACAAAGCATAGTGTGTAGGTCCAGTGCAGAGGCAGAGTATAGGGCCATGGCTACAACTACCTGTGAATTGACTTGGATTTTGCATTTGCTACAAGATTTACATGTCAAATATGATAAGCATGCATGGATGTACTGTGATAACTAGGCAGCGCTTCATATAGCAGCAAATCTAGTATTTCGTGAGAGATCAAAACATATAGAAGTTGATTGCCATATTGTGAGAAACAAGATCCTTGATGGTGTACTTAAAACCTTCTATGTAGCAACTAAGGATTAGTTGGCAGATGTGTTCACCAGAGCATTAGGACTGGAAAGTTTTTTAAAACTGATCAAAAGGCTAGGTGTTATTAATATTTTTGCTTCTACAGTGGCGTATCCTCATATAGGTTTGGAAGAGCAAAAAGCAAGAGCTGTGCTCTTGAGGGGGAGTGTTAAAAGTGCAAGCAACATCTCACAGCAGAGGTGCATAACCTAAGCCACGAAGGTAGTCAGTAGTGCAGCAGCTGTTGATGTAAGATGCACTAGCCAAGCCACAAGGGTAGCAGGCAGTGCAGCAGTTGCTGATGCTAGGTGCATTGGTCAAGCCACAAAGGCAACATCTGCTGATAAGGAGTGCACTGCTCAGAGCACAAGGCTTGCATCAAATGACTTGATGAGCAAAGAAGTGTTGGAACTACTTGAGGCCATGCGAAATCACGAGTTCTTCATCCAAGAGCATTGAAGGAGTTAGTTCTGCAAATCCAGGAGTTTGCTGCTCAACCTTGCCACATGTACATATTCTAGAATGTTCAAATAACACAATTTGGTGCCAATTATAGGGTAGTTATATTTTTGTGTGTATATAAACAGAGTAACTGTTATGTATTGGTCATTCATTCCATTTCTTGTAATTTTCTCTCAATCAATGAAATCCTCTCAATTCTATTTAGATTTTCTAATTTTTACAGATACTAATATCTTATTCTCCCATAAAGGATTTTATTAATTGAGCAAACTGGAAAATACTAAACTTGAGTAATTAATTATCATTTATGCTTGGTTACATGTGATATATACAATAATGTCTCTCGTCTAAATGAATATGACAGACAATGCAAGTCATGAGAGGGATGTATAATCGATTTTACTTATGTATGGAAATGTAATTATAGTGCACAAGATTTTGTACCTGGTTTCCTTAAGCTTATGTATACATTTTAAAATGTTGATGTCATTGTTTGAATTTTTATTTGATTATTTGATATTTGTGCTCATCATTATATAGACGACCTTTCAATACATATGTCCTCATTTCAAATTATTACGAAGACACACCCTAGACTAAAAATTAAATACCCTCTACTTTTCAAATAACATAATCTATATTCATTGACTTCTAACATACTTCCATTTTCAATCAAATCTCATTACTAGCGAAAGAGATGTTCAAATTTAGATAATTGATTTATTTATTTTTAATCATCTTAAATGGTCTTTCACTAACACTCTTAGTTAAATCAACTTGAGATTGACAATGGTTGGGTTTGGATACGATGGATAGTCACGGCGCGTTTTGCTTCCTGCGTTTTCTCTTTTTTTTTTTTTTGCCGCAATTGTTGACATTTTGGGGACAAAATTTACTGTTCACGCACTGTTCACACACTGTTTACGTACTGTTCATGCACTGTTCACGTAATATTTAATATTAAAAGTGGGTCCCACGATACTATTTACACATTTAAAAATTATTTTGCTACAGTGTTTTCAGCAACAATCAGTTTTTATCAACTTTCAACAACAATAAGTGCTATCTAAACGGACCCAATGTGTTGATCTAGTCCATCTTATTAATTTGGATTTTAAGATTTCAAATTATTATGAGTTGGTTTAGTAGTATTAGTTTATTAATCGTTTAGTTGACTAAAAGGCCACTTTCTTTGTGTGTCAACAGAATTATATTGAAACCATCATTAGAATTATTAGCTACGAGCCTACGATTACTTTATAGTAGCTGTCTATTGAAGGCCACTAAAAATTTACTTCGTCACTCGCAGATATGTTATTTTTTTGCTTAGGATTGAACAATTAGAAACACACGTGACCTCTTCTCTTCTTTTATTGGGGAAGGCATATACATTTTCTAACTTTCTTTTCTTTTTGTTTTTAAATTCCCATTTCCTCTTTGGTCTGCACTTTGTTGCTTTCTCTCATAAACCCGTGCAGATTAATGCAATTTTCTTTCGTTCAAATTTAAAATAAACATGATTTGTAATGTATGGTGTTTTAGTTAAGGGAGTCAATCTCATACCAGAAGTTATACCGGTTTGACTAGTAGAACGATATATTTCGGTACTGGTCAATACCGGTGTACCGTTTCAAGTTTACCGTTATTTTTTTATATTTATAAATATATGTATGTATGTATGTATGTGTGTATGTGTGTGTGTGTATACACACACATATACATACATACATACATACATACATACATATATATTATAATAAATATAAAAGTTTACCATAAAACATTACCTCAATTCAAAAAATAATTATTCATGATTTTAGACTTTAGCATCAATTAAAAGAAAAAAATATAAAAAATAGAAAGCTTAATTGTTTATTGCATACTAAGAAAATAAAGAATACTAATAAGTTAATGCAAGTAAGTTACCATTTTGTCCTTACAAAAATTCAAAAATTACAAAACTAAAAAAAAAAGTTTGGTACCGGCTGGTACGCCTGATATTGCTTGAAATTGACTGGTATGGCCTGTATTTAAACTGGTATGAAATGTTGACGTTTCGAAACCAGTATATGTACTAGTATGGTACATACTGGCTGGTACGGCCAGTACCGGTACGATATTGATCACATTAATTTTAGTACATGAATTTTTTGATTTAATTTTGGATTGCAGGATGTTTCTCGACTAAGAATGGGCTATCTTTTTACGTTACGTGAAGTAAATGGCGTGGCAAATGAATTAGTAAAAAGGAGATGAGAACACCAGTATAGTGTTAAAGAATATAATAAATGTCAAAATTTTGTTTAGGTAAAATATGTATGTGCTATTTTGTAATTAGGCACTTCTTGCGAGTACCCGGTGGCTGTACAGGTGCTACTTAGTTAATAAATAAATATTCTGTTTTATAAAAAAAAAAGAAAGCAAAATTAGAGATTTCGTTCATAATATCCATTTGATCTTAGCCGTATAAAACTTGGCTCTAAAGCCATCCGATGAGTTAGATATACAACAATTATTTGTGACAACTCCAGCTCAAACGCTCTCTCCTTACTCGTTAACGACACGCTTCATAGAGCAATACAACGCTAAAAGCTTGTTGAGTTTTGTTCTAGCGTGAATTACAAGCGCAAAGTTGCGATGGAAAATAAAAACAGAGAGATTTGATAAGGCACTGTTTTTTCGTTTTACCAGAAAAGTTGAAGAAAGCGAAGGCTTTTGTCCGGGGAACCCCCTCGTGCCCGTGGTGGAAAATCGCACCGCATGGGAAAAGATTTTTCAGTGTGGCAAAAAAAAAAAAAAAAGATTAGATAAGTGGGGACCCCACTGTGACCAACATGAATAAAAGGTTTTCTGTCTGGTTCCAATCATAACCATCCAGTCTTTTGATTTGATGGTTGTCGACACTGTTCATTGGCTCACCTTGGTTTGGTCCATCTAATTATCATCACCAAGTGAAGCACGGGATAACGAGGCCCCATTAGTTTTAGAGTTGATCTCAGCCGTTGATTTGGTGCCACATAGTTAATGGTGGATAGTGTTAATAAGTTGTGTTAGGTGGTTCATGATTTTAATGCTTATGATACGCATCAGATTTTCTCTTATTGTGAATCTTTGATTCAGGACTAATTATACTAGTGCAGTGTGCTACAGTGCTAGCTGCAAACTAGTTACATTAATTTGAAGTAGGTGGGTAGAGAAAATACTGGCTCATTTAATAATGGATACCTTCTCAGACTCCCTCATTTTTTGCGTATTTGGTATGTGATACAAAGAGGTAATTATTACGTATATATTCTTTGAAGAATAAAGAATACGTGATAATTATGTTAGGAACAAATTGATTATGGCAAACACGTACGTTATTTGGAGAGTTTTGAAGTGAGTTTGGGACTTGTTTTACTAATAGATTTTCTTCCACATTTCTCTTTTTCCCACTTCACTTAGGAAGTGTAAGAAAAAATACACAGTTTTTCTTTTGGGTGTAAAGTGACCTTATTTGAAAAAAGAGAAATTACTAATAAAAAAAAGGGAGAAATTACTAATTGTAAATGGTTTTCTCTTTTGAACCAATTGATACAGATAATCTATGTTTTAGCTTTGGATACAATTTTTTATTTCTTGTTTATACAAATGAATAAGTTCAAAAATAAAAATAAAATATTCAAAAAAAGCCAAACATAGTATAACCTTCAGAAAGTACAGAAGATGTCCACGATGATATTCTCCTATGTAAAGGTACTCAAGTGAATAGTTTCCTCTGAACATGTTGAAGGCACTCTTGGTGACAATACGGAATAAAATTAATTACCAAACCGTATATAATTGAGCTTTTATTTTTATGCATTAAATTCGTGGAAACAAAGTCCAACTAGCTTTCCCTTAATCAGTTAAGATGCAATTATAATGATTTATTTTTTTGAAAAATGCCTTCTTCATCACTCATTCAATTATCATATCCATATATACAGAAAAAGTAAAGTAGTCATAACTCAAAACTCATAAGTCGCAAGTCATAATTTACTGTGTTTTGTTTTCTTTTGGCCTGGTCAGTGGTCAATAGTCAGCAAAATGGTTAAGCAGCTCAGCTTACCAAACAAAATATGTGAATGGTACAGATGAGTTAAAGAAAAATGCCCTCTGTTTGTTTACCATGGTTAAGGGTGTAACTTGTGGTAGTAAATGTAGAGAAGACAAACAAGCAGAGTTAGGTATTATTTTGGGGGCAAAAGCTATGATTGAGATAATTGGCCTCCTGACACCAAGTCATGATTGAACTTATACACCACTCCTACCAGTTTCTCTTCTTTCTATATAACCCCCACCATACCACCATTAGTACCCTCCAAAGTTCCAAACTATACCTATCACTTGCCAAATTCTCTCTCTCTCTCTCTCTCTCTCTCAAAAGACCAGAAGCTTAAAACTTCAACCCTAGTAGTCCTTTGAATACACAAAGTTCCTCAAAGGAAGGAACTTTTCTTTGGTTTTTATTGCAAAGAGAAAAGTATGATGGTTGAGAAGGAAGATCTGGGTCTGAGTCTAAGCTTGACCTCAACTCAGAACCACCACTCTCTACACCTGAATCTCATGCCTTCCCTTGTCCCATCTTCTGGGTTCAATCCAAAGCCCTCTTGGAACGAGGCCTTTCCTTCATCAGGTGCGTTAATGGACTTTGTAAAATTTGCATGGCTTTCATTCTTAGATCTGAGCTTCGCTCATAATATCCCTTCCAAGGAAGCCATTTTTGCTTTTCTTCTTTCAACTTTCAAGGAACTTAAATAAAAATAATACTTTTTCCCTTTGCTTTTTGTATCTTTAATTTCTTTAGCAACCAACTTTTCTCTTATTCACACTCAAAGTTTCTCAAATCTACAACTTTTTCACAAGTCATAGGGTCCTATTCTTTAGATCTGTCCATCAAAATTCAATCTTTTTCATTGATTCTAACTCACAATCCCACATGCAGATCGAAACTCTGAAACATGCCGAGCCGAGACTCGATCTTTCCTACGAGGCATCGACGTGAACCGGCTTCCATCCACGGCTGATTGCGAAGAAGAAGCAGGCGTGTCATCTCCAAACAGCACCCTATCTAGCGTGAGCGGGAAGCGAAGCGAGAGAGAAGCTCACTGTGAAGAGCTCGACATTGAGAGAGCTTGCTCTCGAGTTATCAGTGACGAAGAAGACGGTGAAACCTCGAGAAAGAAGCTAAGGCTCTCCAAGGACCAGTCCGCTGTTCTTGAAGAGAGCTTCAAAGAGCACAACACCCTCAACCCAGTAAGTATACTATGCACCAAAACTCAGTTGAATCATTATCAAGTTTGTCTGGTTGCTGAGAAAAAAAAAAGAAAAAGTAAAGCAAAGCAAATAAATTTTGGCCTTCCTCGTTTTTGATTCCCAAGCGAATTTTTACGTTACACAGACTTGATGGAGGGTCTTCAGTCTAGCAGTCTTCTACCAATATTTTTAAGGAAAAAAAAAAAACATTTGAGGTCCAAAGCAAGCGAGAAAAAGTCGATGCTTTCTAATATTTTCTCGGCAAACAAACAGAATTCTTTGTCATGTAGGTGTAGTCTGGCACTTTTTTCTGATACATAGGTGGTTTTTCTTATGGTTGCAGAAGCAAAAGTTAGCGTTGGCTAAGCAGCTAGGCCTCCGACCTAGGCAAGTAGAGGTCTGGTTTCAGAACAGAAGGGCAAGGTGAGAAATTTATTTCGTATTTTTATTATTAGGGTATTTTTGGTATTATGAAGTTAATATATTGAGGATTACTGTTATACCCATTTGGAGTAGCTTTATTTACGTAGACTTTGAAATATAATTTACAGGACCAAGCTGAAGCAAACCGAGGTTGACTGCGAATTTCTAAAGAGGTGTTGTGAGAATCTGACGGACGAGAATAGGCGGTTGCAGAAGGAAGTTCAGGAGCTGAGAGCACTGAAACTTTCCCCACAGTTCTACATGCAAATGACCCCACCCACGACCCTAACCATGTGCCCCTCATGTGAGCGTGTCGGGGTCCCACCTTCTTCATCATCAACCGTTGATGCAAGGTCCCACCAGATGGGGCCAACTCACCAGCGTCCGATCCCAATTAACCCGTGGGCCCCAACTCCATCTTCCATCCCACATCGACCGTTCGATGCAGTGCTCCATCCACGATCGTAGATTAGCTGCAAAGATCAACATGAAAAAAAACCATTTTGGTCCTTAAACTAGGTGTATTGTAACGTAATCTTATTCTTATTCTTAGCTAATAGCAAAGGTTGTTATAATGTGTACGGAGAAAAGATGCAAATATATTCAGTTTTTTAACAGCGTACCAATTTTTAGGTTCGACGTTCGGGTCTAAGATATGGTTGGTAGAACGTGATTTGGTGGGTCTTCATGTTTTGTATTATTGGACCCACCTTCTTCTCTGTGGGGTTGGGGTGACCTATTTATTAGTTTAGTTTTTATTAATTTATTTAGGAGGGTAAGGAAGGAAGACTGTGTCTGTAAAGTGCGTTTCTAATTAGTAATTAATTGTTTACCTTTAAAAAGTCAAGGAAGTTTGTGACTTTTTGTTCTAATCTCTAATGGAAACCCACAAATGATTATTGCTTATAATGACACAGGAATCTTACTTTATTATGTCCTTTATTTAACTTTTTAAACATGTTGGGTTAATATTTGTAGACAAAAAAGAAGCATGTGGGATTGGTTGTTGAAAGTTGGGGTCAGATGATGGTTTTTATTTCTCTCAATTGTAGCCAAAGTCCTTGTTCAAGGAGATTTTCAAAGTAAATTGAGTCCTATTGTTTGACAAAGAATTGGTCCTTATTTTCTTTACTTGATATTACTTTTTCTGAATAAGCATTTGAAACCCCATCCTTACGCGTTTTTCCATTCTTTTGAAACTTTCTTTTGGAAAGCAGTTGATAGTGGATTATGGTTAGACGTTCCACTTTTGATGACTATTGAACTTGACCATGGAAACTGGTGGCTGTTCATATTGTAGCTTGGAATGTGGCTATGCCATTGTTTATTTTTTGGGAATTTTTTTTTTAAAGAAATACTTTCAGGGAAAAAGAGCGAATAAAAATCAAAGGGCAGTTTTTAAGAACTGTTTGTTAGATATGTTTAAACATATGTTTTTAGTTTTTAAATAATATTACACGCATTTTTACATACTTTTTCACTCACATATATTTTTATACATGTTTTTAAATACATATATTAAACACCCGCATAACATCCAAACTCCAAAGTCATGAGTAAAATGGGTTCTGATACTCTTTTGTCAGCCTTCCTTTAAAAGCATACTTGATTTAATTGAAACCCACTAAATGAGAACCATATTGAATTTGTGCATTTCTCAAAAACTTTAGTCATTTCGCTTTTTCTTGTAGTCTCAAATAGAAAATAAGCTTTGTGAGGGCCATGAATGTTTAAGTCAAGAGTTTTTTATTTTATTTTTTATTTTTTTCATGCCAAGATTTGACCGAAATATGCTAGGAGCGAACCATAGATTTGCCAAAGTATTTGTCTTTGAAATGCATAGGGCTGTCAACATCTTATCGGACCCCATGAAATTGTCCGACCTGAAGCCATTTGATCTGATCAATATGGTTAAAATCTGACAAAGTTGGTCCAAGTCTTGGTTTTGGTTTCTCTCAACCCGTTGGAGCTAATCCAACTGATATCACTCCCTCCCTTTTTCCAATGATTTTTCCATCAATATTTGGCGAAGATCTTGAGATCTCAAACTAGATCTGGCGGGGACTTATTTCAACACGAGAAGCAATATTCATGCTCTCTTTGTTAGTAATTTGTAAGTGGATTATTTGAGAAAGATAGAGCCATATAAGGATTTCAAATTAGATCAAGCATGGGTGACTCTAGTTAACAAATTAATGCTTTGTTAGGGGTAGGGGAACGTATTTATTATAACCAAGGATGCTCTGATGGCTAAGTTAATACGGAGGATTTGAGTGAATAGTAATAGAGTAAAATTAGTTAAAAATGTCATACTTGGTTAGTAGAGTGATGGGGGAATTTACAAGGCAAATGAGGGTTGGATTTGACAAGAATTGTTCCCCTAAAATCTGGTTTTTTGTCCTATTACGTTATTGTTCTCTTGAATTGAATGGATGTTAGGATAATGCCTTTGAAATTGCAAGCATAGGGTGCATGTTTAATCGCATTAAATGCAATTGATGACTGGTGGAGGATAATAAATGTTGATTTGAGTGAGAATTAGTGGAATTTGATATAATCTTCTTTTGACAAAGACAGTACCGATTGACTCGTAAAGGGGAAGATGCCCTTGAGAGTGTAGCTATGTGACTATGTCATCCCATAACAAGTTAATTGTTAAGGATCTTCGGGGTCGAGGAAGGTCGAGTTGCCGAACATTTGTAGTGAGGACACTAATTCTTTGCAGGAGCTCGATCGGGTCAACACTCACTTTGGGTCAAGATAGTTTATAGGTCCAACCTTGATGGGTTTGGAAAGATGGGCCTTACCATGGGTCCAAAGGTTTCCTTAGGTAGGCTGATGTCCCGCTTTGCACCTTTAGGCACAGCCCCAGCGTAAAGGTTTCATGTTGTGTTCACAAATTAATCATGAAATTGGTTGTTTTCAGTTTTCACTGCAATATCTGTAATTTCGCATATTGTTAGTATAAAACTTATTAACTGTGATGAATAGAGCAGTGCACGTGCTCTGTCTACTAAGGAAATTGAACCAATCAACGTAGGATTGTACATGCAATCCATAGTAGTCATTTGGATGCTATTTGATGTGAGCTTGCCCAGCTTTTGATATCCTTTACTTGGAGTACACTGACTTCTGCGCAGGCCTGGTTATTCCCCATACCGTTTGAGTTGATGCTTGCTTGTTCTTTTGGATTGAGAAATGCCATTGCTTTCGTACAATAATTGATGCCATATTTCCATCTTGATTTAGTTCATATTCTTTTGCCTATTGGAGCATCTCCGTACCCTCCAAATGACTAGATAAATTTTGTGCAGGAAATTTTTTTCCCCTTCTTCTGTTCCTAATAATAATGAAAGGCTAGCAGTGCTAGATTTTTGTTAGCTTCTTTTGGAGAACACGGGCGTTGAGCATATCATAAGCTTGCATTTCAATCTATCCAACTTAAATGGAATATTGATGAAAGCTCGAAAAATGTGTTAAAAACACAAGAGTTATTTAGAACCCCCTAATAAAAGTTACGGCTCGATAGATTTTACACTAACTTACTACAAAGTGCAGAATAGTGTAAATGCGAGCGGATGAACAAATAAGCTACTCTAATTCATAAACTAAGCAACACAGCAGTATAATGGAATATAAAAGAGTAGGGAAGAAGGATGCAAACACAGAAAACACCGAGACGTGTTTTCAAAGAGGAAACCGAAGAACTCGGCGAAAAACCTCTCCGCCGCTCTCCAAGCAGAAATCGATCCACTAGACAATCAGTTGGGATATATGGGTTAGCAAGAGACCCTCCAAGCCTAATCTACCCGATGCACCTAAGCCCTCCAAGCTCCTACTCCAACAAGGCTTCTCGGAACCGTGTCTTGTCTAGCACCCCGGATCCCGCAACAAGCTCCATGTTGCATATGCCATTCCAGGTTTTTTTCTAATGCTTCCCAGCAGCACCAAAACGTCACATAGCACTCTTAAAGAGTGTGGTAAGTGTTTGAGTTATCAACCTTTCAATGGTGTGGAAATGGAGAGGGAAGGGTTGAAGAGATACCACAAGCAAGTGTATAGAGAAAGGTGGAGATGACAATCTCTAATTTCCTATGTGTTTGGCTAGGGTTTTCTCTCTGAAGCATACCTCAACATTTGTGGATAATGAGGGTATATATAGGATAGGTATAGAAAGTGTGAGTCAGTCAGTACAGGCTGATAGAACAGATTGCCTCGTGGGTGTCTCGCGGGAAGGCCTTACGTGCGAGATACTTGCGAGACACAGCTGTCTCCACTGGCCTGACTCTTTGCATTCCAGCATGTGCATGACACATGATTCATTTCATGGGAAGTTAGGTCGCGACATACCCGTGAGAATTCTTCAGCCTTCAAATGTTTGAGTTTTCACACTCTCTCTCTATCACACATCCCTTACAACAAATCCCACAATAGATACAGGGTATAAACGATTGATAATGATTACAATCAAATTTGGCACGGAATAAAAGCCAACAAAATACATAGTTGTAAATAACAACTTTACAACTGACTCCGCAAACTGATTGGGTTTTTCTCATTAGTTTGGGGGCAAAGTCATTGTGATTTTGTGAGGTCCGGTCAACCAAAATTACTTGTACAAAAGATGTTATTGCCCTATCATTTGAGTCTCATAACTGGTACTTAGGAGGAGGTCATTAGCACTGGGAAACTTTTTTCCATCAAGTTAGAGATAACTAGAAGGAAACAGTGTTGTATCGACATTGGGCCCTTGGATGCTTAAATCCGAGAGGGTGTTTCTACTTTCTTTGTAAACTCAAAGAATTTTAGTGAATCATTTTTTTCTTTTCTTTTTGGGGTAAAATATAAGCATATCTTTTGCATGATATAGAGCCTTTTTTACATACGGCTAAATGAGAGCTCTAGTTAGGTGTTTTATTAGGAATCTTTCTCTAATTTTCTTGTCCAACCCACCAAGAATTCTTGTAGTTCAAAGTTGTTGCTTCCCAATCAAGTAATTTCCTTCTTTGGAGTAGCTTAAATATAAGAAAGTAGTTGATCAAAATCTGTAACTACTAACTTACTTGGCTATGCCTCATGTGCTGGCCAAACTTACATATTGGGATTAGATTTCCTTTCGAACCAAACTCTTTAATTATCTGGGTACCCATATCTATGGTGTGCAGCTTCACCATCAGTAATCAATTATTTCTCTTTGTTTCATACCAGTACCACGACCTTTCCCACTTCCTAGCTGAGGTGACGAGGTGTATCAAAATCAGAAAGATATATGACCATTGATTTCTTTAATTTGTTTGTTTGTTTTTTGTTTTGTGTGTGTGGGGCTAAAATGCAGAATATATATTACTTCCCCACCTCAAATTGTTAGTCATTTATTCTATTTTGGGAGGTCTCAAAATGAAGTTCTCTTTGAAAAGTCAGTGAATAAATATCCTACTATACCATTTCATTAATTTATAAAGCCAATACATCTCTTTTATGAAAATTTAAAATTCATGGTTTTAAAAACTTCAAAGAATCGAATAAGGGACTGTTTATGTAAAAGATAGAGATGGCAATGAGACGAGGTTGGGTAGATTATAGGTGCTCCATCCTCTCTTCAAGGGAGGATCATTATAGGTCAGGATTATAAATGGAGTTATTTTGCCATCCTTATTAAGTAAGGTAGTAGCAGGAACATTGACAAGGTTGGACTGGTATGTCATGGCAAGGTGGGGGACATTTTGTGTCATCTCTAGAAAAAGAGGCTAGTTTTAAAAATTTGTACATTTTTATGTAAAAGATAATATATTAAATAATGTTCCCTTAAAAATTTGAATTTTCTAAACAATCTTAATAAAATGGGACAAAAGGAATATAAATCATAATAAAGTAATAAGAGACTGCTTAAGCTCTCAATTAAACAAGTAGAAATATCTCCAAAATAAAAAAAATAAACAAGTAGAATACTACCAAAATTCTCGAAATAATAATGAAAAAAAACCCTTCACTTTGCTTAGAAGCCACTAAGTTAAGAACATGTATATGTGATATTGTGTGCATAGTTACATACTGTAAGACACACACCATAGCTTGATTATAAAGTGAATAAAACAAATTATGTAGTAAATAGTCAAAAGAAAAAGAAACCAATAAATTGGTTTTCAAGCTTATAAAACTTAAAAATTTGGTAAAAAGCCAAAAAGGTGAAAATAATAGCTATATGATTCACTCTTAAAAGTGTAGCTCAATGCTTACATTCAAATAATGAATACCCATGTTCTTGTCCTCTCCTTTAGCAATAATTATCTTATACTCCTTTAGAAGTTCTCGATTATAAGATATGAATCATACATATATCGGATGTATGAGATATATTCTTTCTCCTTTAGGAGTTCTTGCTTACAAAAAAATCACCCTTGAAATATAGCAATTAGGCTTTCATCCAGAATAGTCCAAAGGCCTCAATAGAAAAAGGAGCAATTATAGCACAGAAAGATAATGCCCTATTCAGTATGTTCTTTAGCTGTAACAACTTTCCATTATTTAGAAGTATGAATGAAATGAACCAGTGCAGTGGTACTGGTATCATCGAAAAATAAAACCTAGTTCAACTATGTCAAAAACCCAAAAGTTACCGACAGTATATAAGTGCCCCCATGTAAAAATATCACATCCTCTGTTGGATGTTGCATTGAACTTTATCATGTTTGATGTTCCATTTATCATCCTCTGGTCCTGCAATAGGTATAGGTCAATTTGCGAGTGCCCCCACAATTCAAATAACAACCACTATGTCAAAGACAAAGGACTAGGCGATGATACATTTAGAGATGGAATCAGCTTACAAGTAGCCCACACCAAACCCTCATAATCTTCAAGTTTGGTTGCATATGTGGGATCTTGATTACACAAGAAAGCACCGCTTTTGTTTTAACTTTGGGCAACACATGTTTTTTTTTGTCTTACCTTCTGTTTTTTTTGGATTGAATTGTTTTACCTGTTGAGAGGCTTTAAAACTTGCAACTGTATCTGTTAACTCTTTTTTTTCTCCCCCACAATAAATTATTATTATTATTATTTTTCTAGTAAGGATACAAATTTTATTTATTTCTCAACAATTATTTCACACATAGTGAGGTATCAAGTTGTGAGCAGTACAATATTACTTTCACATAACTCTACTTCTATTTTCTTATTTAATAATCACAACATGCCACTTTATTAGTTATGAAAAAGTTGTGAATTTTTTTTTGTAACTAGAAATAGTGTTTCATCTCTCTCTAATCGCTTGGTAATAATTTTTTTTTTTATAAATATTTTTTTATTTATTATTTCTATATAACGAATTAATAATATGGTGGATTGGGTTGATATGATTTTTGGACTAAAACGATAACTTTAAATGAAGTATTTCCTTGTTTCTTTATGAAATTTTTACTTAATATTTTTGGTTACATTTCATTTATTGCTAGTAAAAATTTTAATAATAAAATCACTCAACAACCTTTACCTTGGTAAATAAAGACAAGTTCACTTTAAATCAATAATTTTTTTTTGTCAAATCAATATCATAAAAGTACATTGTACAAAAAAGAAAGAAAGAAATAAACTTGTGACCAATGCGAATAAGTTTAAGCGTAAAAGAGTTGTTTGATGATGACTTGTTGAGAGAGAGAGAGAGAGAGAGAGAGAGATGATTGCGATTGGGGCTTAGGTAATTGTCTAAATTGCCAAAAGGAAGAGCTGAAACTGCTTAATGCTTATTACTTGGAGACACATCAACATAGCATTAACATTGGGTAAGAAAAAAAATGCAAGATCCAAGCCAAGAGCCCAATGACTTTGCTACAGAGGTTGGGCTTTTGCCCACATCTTCATTGTATAGACTCATTTGAATACTTATTTTACAACACAAGGACAAAACTCACTCGTAAGGCTCAAGCCCATGCACAAAATCTTTCTCCCTCTGCTTTATTTTCAACAATAAATACACCTGAAAACATGTTTTATGTTTATCACACCAATGCAATCGACATTAAATGTTGGTTGTCCTCCTCCTTTTTTTATTTTATTTTAACAAGATGAAAATTTTAATCTAAGTATATATGTGTGTGAATCTCCTTTTATGTTGATTATTCTTGAGTCTACCAAGTCCAGCAACAATATTAAACATTCCCTTTTATGGCATAAACTAACTTTAACTAGCCCATAAAGACCCAAAAACTTATAATTGTCCATTAGTACAGGCAAACTACTCAGGGAGCTTATAGAATGGAAGACTGGAGGAAAATGGTAGATCGATGATAGGGAAATAATCTCCATCCAAAATGCTTCAAGTAATCACTCTTCTCATACGCTCAATAAAGGGAAAATATTTGTCAAAAGCCTTGTAATTGAGTGAGATTGACTGGTCTAGTTCATAAGAATAGTACTAGGGTTCAAATGACCCCTCCCCTCCCAAAAGCCTTATTGCTCAATTGCACATTTTGGCATTTCTAAGAAAGACATTCAAAATGCAAATATCATCTTTCCCGACTATTGAATTATTTATATATATATAAAAAAATAAAAAAAAAATCACATCTCTTCCCAATTATTTAACAAAGGTATGGAGAGAATTGTCTCAACTCTTTGACATGCACTTTCGAAATCCTAGGATGCATGGACACTTCATTAAGGGTGTCATACTCGTGTCGTATTTGTGTCGTACCATGTCATACTGGTAATGTACTTGCCGTTTTATGTTATATAAAGAGGGTCTACCTTTTACTCTACCAATTATGATATACCATGTTTTTGATTTTTTTTTTCTTTCCCTTTTTAAACTTGAGTATTTTATAAGAAAAGTAAAAAGATTACATGAAAGGCTGTGGTTGGTGGAAATGAAACATAAAAAATGAGATTGAGAATTTGCAATCGAAACTTGAGGGGTCTAGCGAAGTTTTCTTTGATGGCAGAGGCTGGCTATACACTGGCTATACATGTGTGAATAAAATTTCATATGAAACAATAATAACAAGAAGGCGATTAATATAACCTAGCTAGACTCAAATTCATAGTTTAAAGTTTTTGGTTAAATGATATCTCCATATGTTATATTAATTACTTATAGTAACTATATATATATCATGAAGTACAAATTGCATTAAAATGATTAAGGTAGAATTTTATAATGCAGAATCCTCCAAGAAATTCCCTATAATTTTATTAGTTGATGCTATTTTTAAATACAAATGGGACCATTTTCAAAGTCTCCTTAACGGGTGCACGAGGGCACCCATTAACAAAAGCCATTGTAGAATGGTGAGTGGAAATGGAAGGTAGGCAACGGCTGGTGAGGTAGTTGTAATTCAGTGCTATTTGAAGTACATAGCTCAGTAAGACTAATATTTGAGTTGGGTTTCATCTAAATTTGACCACTATAGAAACCTGGGAAGCTATCAAGACTAAAGCGCCTTAAGCTTATTTGAACAAGTTGGTTTTCCAAAGCAATTCCAAAACATGCTTTTATATCTTGTTATAAAGAACAAACTGAGGCTAGAGACAGACTTGAAAATTGAGATTGTGTTAGAGATATATTGTGTACGTTTTGTAGTAGACAAGAAAGCAGAGATTTTCTCTTTGTTTCAAGAAAAGAATATGATACGAAGTGTTGAATCTTGATAAATAGGGTTGTTGGTGATTGGGATATTAAATTAAAGGCAAAAATGCAAACTAACCCTTTAACTTTCTTTAGATTTTATTTCAGTCCTCTAACTTTACTTTCGTTCATTTCAGTTTTCTAAGTTTCAGATTTATTCAGTTAAGGCATCTTCGATGACTTTTGTTAAAATTTTTTGGAAAAAAAAATATGGAAAATATTTTTCAATTATTAATTGAATTTTTTCAATTTAAAAAATTTGAAGAAAAATTTATAAAATTGAAAAATTAACTACAACATATAACAAAAGTTGATGGAAAAGCCTTAATTGAATAAACTTGAAAGTTAGAGGACTGAAAATGAAATTTATAAAAACTTAGAGGGTCAATTTTGCATTTTACTCTAAATTAAATTGGTCAATTACTAATTTACTAGAAAAGATTGAAGTCTATACTCTATAGTAAGCAAGCTTGCTTGGGTAGCTATTATGTGTGCATTTGGGTTAGGATGAATAATGAAAATTATTTCGCTATTTAGCTTATTTTTGCTACTATTCATGAGCCATACTGCACTTTTTGGCACTATTTATGGGTTTCATTGTACTATTTTAACTAACTTTTATTTTTATCTACAGTACTTTCAGCAATAATTTTTCAGTTTCAGAAAATAAGCAGTATCCAAATACACCATATATGTCACACACAACTTTACCTAAATTCTAGAATATGTAAGGGAAAAAACCAAATATGGAGAGGGATTTCTGCTTGCTATAAAGCATGATGTGAGATTTAGAATTACTTTATGTCCAGGAGTAAAATAACACCTTTAAGAACAGAACTATATATTTTGCTTAAAGCGTTCGCTTATGTACTGTTTTGCATATGGTAAATTTAACCACATATTTTTAACATTTCATTTTTATGTGTGGGGTCAAACTCTACTTTAATAGATAATACTCAACACGTGAGATTTTAAATAATAGGTAGACTGAAGGGAATAAAGATCGAATTTAGGATCTCCTAATACTATGATAAATTATTGATTATCCCAAAAAATTAAGTTATTGGAATATGATAAATTTAATCATTTAAGCATATATTGATGCTAAAGTTGTTAGAGGTTGTTAACTTTTTTTTTTTTTGAGAAAGAGTTGTTAACTTATTTTAGTTGCATAAATGGGTAAACTCTCTTTGTAATGTATACGCAGTTTATAATACAATTTCCATTTTATTGGAATCTCATAGTTTCTCTCTAGTCTCTAGAATCATTTTTCATTTCAAGTTTTTGGGAAACTTTTAAATTTTTTATTTTTTATTTTTTTATTGGTGCTTGTGTTACAGTTATTTTTGTATATTTTTTGTATTTCTACAGTTCGAGGTTGGTTGAGAAATTCTTATCTCCAAGAAAATCACCCTTTTGGCAATGTCAATTAAAATACCATGCTGAGGAAAGTTTGAATGGGACTTTTGTAACTAAAGAATCACAGTACTTAAACTTGTGATGATGTATAAAACAACTATGGCTGGGCTGTGAAATTTTTTGTCATGGGGCTAATTGAACTCAACTTTGGGCCTGGAAAGGTCTATAGTTCAGCCTTACAAAAATAGCTCTCACTTGAAGATTTTGGGCTGAACAACCTTGTTTCAATAAACAACTCACTTCTTACCCTAACTTAATTCTTTTTTAATTATCTAATTGATACGCGATTCTAATGGTGTTTTATATGGTTTTCTAAAATGCATTGCCGAAGAATTTTTAAAACCATTGCCGCAAAACAACAAATTTTGCTACAGTTTTTTCACACTTGACCCTCAAAAAGCAACTTCCAAGTTTTGAAGCTCATCAGGTTCATGCAACATAAAGACCACTGAGGTGTCTTACTGTCTGTAGAAGAATTTAGAATAATATTAAATATTGTTGTCAACAAGCAAACTGATTTGATATATCCAAGTTGGGAGGAAAATATTGAAGGTAAAACTGCAGTTTTTTGAGCTAGTAGTTCATTAGAATACATCTATACAAACTTAAAATTATTTTCAAAATGATGATTGTTCTTTTGATTTCATACCGGAAGTAGATAGAAGTCAGATATTTTTAATTACTGTTAAAAATCGTTAATGTTGAATATTATCTTTATAGTTTTGACTTAGAAGTATGTGGTTTTTTTTTGAGAAGATAGAAGTACGTGGTTAACTGATTAAATTTAGCAAATCCCAATATCTTAAACTTTTGGACAATCAGTAATTTAAAATGGTAGCCTAACCTATTAGATTATGTAATTAAATGATTAAATTTACCATCATATTAAACTTTTTTTTCCATGTGTTAGGCCTCACCTTTTAAATTATGTGGTTAAATGATTAAATTTACCATATTAAAAATTTTGGGACAAAATTTTAAATTTAAGATTTTGAAATGGGAGGGAATATGAAAAAGAAAACAGAATGTGACTAGAATATACTAAATTAAATTATTTGCATTGAATGTGTTTTTGCAAAACTTCCTTTCAAATGATAACAGTTCTGCAATCTATTTATAATTCTAAATACAATGGATTTACATCATTTTTAAATATTCTACCTATAATAAGAACTACTACCAAGTTCTAAATAGTTTTTGGAAGGTTTAATAATCCAATATGAAAATAATACTAGGTTAGAAAACTAAAGAAGTTACAAAAGCTGTAACTGAACTAATTAACTGAATTCCTGCATAATGTGTGGTAAATTTTGAAATTGTTTAAAAAAAAAATTATTAACATATTATTAGTTTTCTCCAATATTTTTTCTAAAAAAAAAAAGTTTTCTCAAATATTTCATCAATTTTCGTTATAAAAGATTGTAATATTTAGTGTTCTTTTCAGAGATAAAATAGAAAGACAAGAAGAGTAGTGTAGTGATTTAATTACACTCTACGTGTTTACAAATTTAAAAATTGAATGATACATAGATAGATATATTTCAAGGACTATTTAAGAATTAAGAATGCAAATATTATTTTGAACAAAAATATCATATTTCAAAAAAATTGTTCCTCATTTAAATTTTAGAAAAATGACATCAAATTTCATTATACTTAAATAATTAATGAAACACTTAAAATAATTAACATAAAAAAATAAATGTATTTATCTTTATCCTATTACTACTTTTTTAATTACATATAAAATAAATATGGCAACTACAATGTTAGTTCTACACATAACTACAATTACATGTCACTAAAAGAAGTTAGGAAATCTAAATTGTTAAAATTAATTTTAGTAAATTAAAAAATATTAAAATTTTCATGGCTTTTATGTCAGTTGTTGTCAAAGCTACTAAATATGAGGAGGGATGCCAAATTCTAAATCGATTATTATTATTATTATTATTATTCCAAAAAAATAGTTTCTTATGTAAAATTTATAAATATTATAATATAAAATCCTTTAATATAAATAACTAATGCACAACTATAGATAATAAATAAATAAATAAATAAATATATATATATATATATATAAACTCCATTGGCTAATTCAATGAACCAACACTTTAATATAAAAGTAAACTTTGTTGAGGTGGAAGCCTAAATAAATAAAATAAATCTGAATAAATGCACCGTATGGTAAAATATCATACTTTCTTACATAAGATCTGTACTGTTATATATAAAAATATAATGCAGACCTAACTTCTTGACCGTTAATTTCTACAAAGCCGCTAATAAATCTAGTAAAATGATGTCGTATGAGTGATAGTTTTATAAGTGACAATACATGATGCACTAACTTGACCAGAATGTTGAAGTTTAAAAGCTTAATGACCAAAAAAAAAAAAAAAAGGCTAGACCTGAAGTAAGAAAATGATAATTCACCCAAACTTTTTTTTTTTTTTTTTT
>NW_027069770.1:0-1936 GCF_002906115.3 Quercus suber | reverse complement strand
GAAAGCATTCCTTAAATGATTAACCTAAATGAAGCTTAACAATAACATGGTTCAGTTCCCATGCATGGTCAAACACATAGTAAAATGGAAATTTAGCCGTCTTCTTCTAAACAAAGAAAAACAAGAATTCCCGAGTTTCAAAAGTCAATTCTCAGATAATGACCCAGACATCAGATGCAAAACCTTCACCAAAAGTTTAATAAATACCTGCCACTGGGAGGAAGCTAAAAGCACCCTTGGCCGGATTGATCTCACATAGTCATATGCAGCATCAGGTGTCATCTGTTTGTGTTGCACCTATAAAATAAAATTGAACCTCAGGATATGAGGAAAAGTTTCAATAGATTAGCTAAAAGAATTTTTCTTTGGCAGGGAACTGACCAGGTAGCATATTACAACAGTAGTGCTGCGTCCCCGTCCGGCTTTGCAGTGAACATATGTAGTTCTTCCACAAGACGCATTTTCTGCAAGATAATGACATGAAAAAGCTCAGATATTCATAGGAAACATCTCCTTGAAGGAAATTTAAGTTTTATTGATTTATTATATATTGAGAATTAAATAACCACATCCCTGACATTTGGAGACAAATTTCATCAAATGATAAAAAAGCTGATATTGTTCTACATAATCCAAAGCAGGAAAAGGATGGTGCAAAGAATGCTTACCATGTATGAAGTTTACAGCATGGCATATATCATTAAGTGATGGGGCAAAGCAGTAGTCTCTTGTTGGTATCACCAGATGGTCAATACCATGAGCCTGCAACAATTTTAATAAATAAGATTGTAAATTATATAGAGGAACTTCATAAACACCCTCAAATTAGGATGAAAGCCTAGGATGGAAGTTTACAGATGTGCCTAGGAAAACATAAATGATTATCAAACACATCAAAGAGAGAGATTTATGCCGAGGAAAACATAAATGATTATCAAACACATCAAAGAGAGATTTATGCCGAGAAAAATATAAATGATCGGCATCCCACCACAATAGTTACCAGATCATATGTTCAAGGTGAACAAATTAAGTTTGTTGACTATGCGCTAAACCCCTAAGGCAAAATGTCAGAAGAAAACCTATTTATTTAAGTGGAAAAATGCTTTATTGAACAGGATCTTCTTTCATTGAAAGAGAAAATATTTTTCCCGTTAATATTTAGTACTTGAAAAGAATATTAAGAATCAGGCTGGATTATATTGGTGACCTCATCCACCAAATGTTGTTTACTAGGGGAGTGGATATGCCATTAAATTAGAGAACGAATGGCTCTTAAATATTCGCTAAACCGTCTTAAGATTATTTTCATACAGCTTTAGATTCTTCCAGAAGCAGCACAGACATGAGAAACCAAGTTATTTCTCTTCCATGCAGATTTTACGTTCACATTTAAACAAAATATAGTTAGTTAAACAAGAATTATGATGAATCTCCTCAAGTATACAGGAGTACAAAACTGAATCAGCCTCTTTTGCCCTTTTAATGAAGGCATTAAAGAGTACAGAAGTATCTAATGCTCATACCAGCCAGAAAGTTTCACAGTTGATTAAAAGAAAAATTATATATATATATATATATATACACACATTAAAATAAATAAATAGATAAATAAACATTAAGCCTAGTAAAGTTGATGAGTACGTTTAGGCCCCAAGGGAAGAGGGAAGGGGAGATTCAATCTTCTAGCGACCTCTCCTTGTGAGGCACGGTCCCCAGCCAATTGTGCTACCCTTGATGTTAATTCTAAAACTTTTGAATTTTAACATTTAAAAATTTATGAAGGTATCAGCTGCATACTGACAAAGGAGAACTCACATAATATAGAGATCTTGGAACCAGAGTCTCATAGGGTCATTGTGTGACTCCGCAAACACCAAGCTCCTTTAAGCGGGAACATCAGTAGGAATGGAAGCACCTAACAGTATAAACTGAA
>NW_027069769.1:844199-851431 GCF_002906115.3 Quercus suber | reverse complement strand
AATTTTAAAGTATGTACTCATGTTAAGTTTTTTACTAGAATTTATAACTAATTTTTGTCATTTTTGAAATTCTTTATTTTATTATTTAATTATTAAATTATGAAATAATTAAAAAAAAAAAGTGAGTGTTGTAACTGATAAGACCGTTTCCATTTATTCTGATCAAACTAGCTCCGTTTCATAATAAGATTATCTTTAGAATTATATGAGTGTAATATTTTGGTAAATAGAAGGTAAGAGCATTCCTATTAAGAATAAGATGCTAAAAGGGGTATATATTAAATTTTAGCATCAAAATTTCAAAAAAATAACTCCATAAAGCTTTCAAATTGTAAAATTTTTGACATACTACTACAGTGAGATTGTATTAATACAAGCTCACTTAGCCTAAATTGTAAAAAAAAAAAAAAAATTATTTTCATGTTGACAGGGGATTGGCTGGTGGTTTTTGGTAGTTGTTTTTTATTATTTTTAATGAATAGTTTATAAAAATAATATTATTTAAATAAAATTTAAAAAAAAGAATATTTTATGTTTGGTAATTATAAAATGGTATGTATCATATAATATATTATATAATGTAATTTTTTTTTATAAGCATATATTATGTAATGTAATCAATAGACACCCAACAAACATAATTTATATTATTATTTAGGACAGACAACTTGACAGTTGTGTTACATCCAAACAACATATATTAAAAAGAAGTAGTACTAATTTGAGGGGAAGTCGGTGAGAAATTATTGTCTATCAATATATACAGATTATTTTATTCTAAATGGGAAGTTTGAAAAGTCAGGAGGGCCATGCCCTCCCAGCCCCTTGGCTCCGCCAACAGCTATCCTTGCATAAATCTCGAAACAATATCTTGAAATAGACTGGTATCTCGATACCAGTCACAACAAATATATATATATACCATCTCAAAAATTTGTGAAAGTATTTGTACTAAATTTTTTTTATATTGTTTGTTTTAAAAATGTAATATTCACAATATTTTTCACAACAAATAACCTAAATTTTAAATTGTTATTGTTTTCTATTTGAACCAACCACTAATTAATTTTTTTAGCATAATAATAAACTATAACAACTTTACTTAATATTTATATAAAAATGGTGAAAAGTATTATGGAAAGTATTTTTTTCTTTTCGTTTGTTTTTCCTTTAATAGAAAAATAATTTGAGGCTTTTTTTTTTTTTTTTTTTTTTTAACTTGGGCTTAGACAACTGCTTCAATTGTACTGTACATGGGCACTGACTTTACCTGCTTGGATATACATACTGTGCGTATTTCACTTGACCTTTTTTTTTTGAACAGTAAAATCTTGCAGGAGCATAACACTGTTCACGCACTGTAGCGCACTAAAAAGTGAAACTATTTACTTTTATTGTTAAAAATCACTATTTGTATTTTGGATGAAGCTAAAATCACAATTTTTTCTGCACAGTTCTATTTTTAACAAAATAAATTCATCAAGCCACGCGCGCAAGTGTAAGTTTTCGTCGTGAACAGTAACACAGTACTTCAATGGTTTGGCAGATAAATCTTTGGTGAAGATATGAGAGAGAGAGAGAGAGAGAGAGAGAGAGAGAGCATACATGCTGACAACATGGCAGCCGGTGGTATTGGGGATATTGCAATTGCAGTTAACAGCATCATTTTTTGGATCTCTGGCCCATACAGATGGTGCACTGCAAGGATCTTCATCGAAATTCCAGTACTTCCCAAAGTCTTTGCTATGTCACGTAAAGCTCGTACTGTGAAGCGTTATAACCACCAAAAAAAAAAAAAAAAAAAAAAAAAAAGTAATTCAATATTTTCAACCAAATTTTAGTTCAATTACATCCGCATGGAAACAAAGATTTGATAGAAAATAGAAAAGGGAAAAAAAAAAAAAAAAAAAAAAACTCAAGCTACATATACACTACTGTGTGTGTGAGAGAGAGTGAGAACATACTTTCATCATCTACCAATACAGTGGCTCCAAAAACAAAACTCGTGAAGCAAAAGGTGACAGCTGAAGCAAGGAGAAGTCGAATGAAGAACATCCTGAATTTTTTGGATAAATAAACCTAACTTTTGAAGGCAAAAAAATTCGGTGTCCAAAATGGTGTAAAATTGTTATACATGCTAGAGAGAATCATTGGATATAAAAGTAGTAAGACAATAAAGTTGAGAATATATATAATTTTTTTCTTCTTCACAAGTGGGTGTGAATTTGGTGGTTGCTTTAGGATTTTTTTTTTTTTTTAGTTTCTATGAAATTTAAATTATATAAAATTTAATAAAAAATTTTGAATATATCAAGTCACAAAAAAAAAAAAAAACGCAAATACATAAAATATTACAATTTTTCTACAAAAGCAAAAAAAAAAAAAAAAAAAACTAATAAAAGATAAAGTGCAAATTTAAAAACTGATATGACAATAATAAATGACAAAAACAATTTCATAATAAATTTTATGCAACAAGTTGTTAGCCTGTTATTGGTGGGTAAAACATATTAATGTTGAACCCAAAGTAAAATTAGTAATAGTTACCACATAAGATTTATTGTGAAATTATTGTGAAAATGTTGTAAATGTAGTATTTGTCTTATATTTATTGAACTCAAATTCTTATGATTCTCAAGTAAAAGTGTTCAACATTTATATTAAATGGTCAAAATAAGTTAATTTAGCATAAAATATATTTTTTTAAGTGTATATATATACACATTTTTTTCAAGAAAGATAATTACAGAATATATTAGTTTAAAATAATTATTTAATAATTTTTTTGCATATATAAATTTATTTTTGGATAAGTGAGGGACCACCTCACATACAAGTAAAGCCGCCCGAGGCCAGACTGTGAAATGGTAGACCCTTAAGACATTTGGAGGCCAACTATTAAGTCAAGCTTTCCCACTGATTGATTCAATAATTGTAATATTGCAAATTATGATGAAAATAACAAATTCTATTGAAAATTTTGAAATTGTAAAGTCCCAATTAATTTCGCATTTAACCTAAAATATTTCTTGTTTAATTTTTCAAATTCATCTAAAAGTGTTCATGGCTACTCAGCTATTTCATGCTAACTTTAAGTTTAACCTTTACTCTCTTTGTAAATTAGTGTCTGACAGCATTTTTATTAAGTGGTGAAAATAGATTAATTTAGATACAATATTTATTTTAAGTGTATATATATACACATTTTTTTCAAGTCAAGTAATTACAGAACATATTAATTTAAAATAATTTTTTTATAAATTTTTTTGCATATATAATTATTTTTTTGGACAAGTGAGGGACCACCTCACATACAAGTAAACCGCCAGAGTCCAGACTGAAATGGGAACCCTTAAGAAACTTAAAGGGTCTACTATTAAGTCAAGCTATTCCCACTGATTGATCCAATAATTGCAATATTGCAAATTATGATGAAAATAACAAATTCTATTGAAAATTTTGAAATTGTAAAGTCCCAATTAATTTCGCATTTAAAATATTTCTTGTTTAATTTTTCAAATTCATCTAACGGTGTTCATGGCTACTCAGCTATTTCATGCTGACTTCTAAGTTCAACTTTCTCTCCCTTTGTAAATTAGTGACTGAAAGACATTTTGTTTATAAGTGTGAAAGTCTGAAAATTGTGTATTAAATTATAGGTAATAAAGTATAAGGGTCTTGTCTTATATATAGGTAGACAATGTGTGATGTATAAATAACCTAAATTATGGACCTAAATCCATTGGAATTATATTGTAACAATATTTAAACAATAGACGTTGGGAACAAGCTTTAAAGCCTCCGCCTCTTTCCAAATAAGCCAACATGCATCAAGCACAGCGATGTAATTTGCTAGCCAAAGTATAATTTAGATTTCGCACTTGCCAACCAAACTCAGACAACAATTACGGTTTATCCAATGATCCCTCCAACAAAGAATCTCTCTTTACCGTGCTTCAGGGCTTTATTGGACCTACACTTGATATTAGCCTAAAGGCTGAGAAAAGGTGTGGCTTCCCTAGACCCAATATCAATGGCCAACTCCAAACACCAAGTCGTCAAGTCAAATGCGTCTCCACCTCTACCATTTTCTTTCTAAAAGAAAATGAAAGCAGATTTGCACTAACACGTGCAAAGTGACTCACCAAGTGGTCCTCGTTTAATTTGAATAACATGTGGAGGACCATTTTAATGAGTTTTTAAATGAAATGCCCACTGAAACTAGTTTATTCAATTTTTTTTTTTCAATATTGTCTTGTAAGTTAACGTTGGATATTCATATATTACATAATGACAATTTCAGTTTTGATGATCAAGTTGTCCATGTGATTAATTATGGTAAATTTATATTTTGTTTATGGAGTTAGCTTGGTTAGAGTTGATGGTGTTTGGGCCCTTTGGGGTAGTGTTTGATTAGAGATGGTAGCCGACAATGGATTCGTTTTGGTGGCCTGGGTTTTCCATTGATTCTCACTGGAGATTGATAGGGAGGGAGAAAGAGGGGCCAAATTTGCCATTTTTGTTTTACTACGAATAATTTTGAACTCTTTATGGAAAATATTATTTTGTTTTTTTTAATAGAAAAAAATATTATTTTGTTAAGTTTTTGTTAGCGGATTCATAATGTAGCATAATCTTAGCATTTTATTTCTTATTGTGTAAATTTTATTTTTTATTGTGTAAATCTTAACAAAAATTAGGGAAAATATTGATATGAAAAAATAAAAATAAAAACAAAAACCCCAAAATAGGGTAGGATTACCATTAGCATAAGGTTTCATTAATTTCAAATCCTGAGATAAACTTGGATGTTCAAAGTATAGATGGCCATATCCAACTCCGTTTGGGATAAAGATTATTCTTAAAATTCAAACATTTTTTTTTTGAGACATGAAAGCAAGTTGTTAATATAATTCCTCATACGCAAAGACAGTACAAGCTTTGTACTGTACAACTTTGAACTTTTGACTCAATTATCAATAATGGCGGCCTTAGAGCATCACCTACAGCTTCTTTATATTTTTGTATTGTTTGGAGAGTGAGCAATAACATTTAGTTTTTATTTATATATTTTTTTAAATGCACTTTTCAACGGATTCTCTATCATTTTCTCCACTTCATTTAATTATTATTTCTTCATTAATTCTTTATTTATTATTTATTCTTTTTCGAACAATTACAAATCTTCCAACATTTTTTTTATTCAATACTTGATTATTATAATAGAAAAAAACATTTGAATGATGAATAGTAAAAGTTACAGTGTTCTCTACTTATAGAGAAGTACTGTAGCAACTCTACTCTAAAAAATAAAGATAGAAAAGCTGTTGAAGTGGGTTTTTGGGGAGTTGATGCTCTAAAATTGGCTTTAAAGAAGCCATTGGAGATGCTCTTATCATCATACTTTTCAATTTTTGCAGAACAATAATTGCAAAAATGAAGACCAGATCAACAATTCAATAAGATGACTCGATTGAAACTAATCACCACAACTCAGTTCAAAATCTTCTTTATTATTATTATTATTATTGAATGTAAATTTGAAACTAATCACCACAACTCAATTCAAAATCTTTTTTTTTTTTTCTATTGAATGTAAATTTGTCAAATTTATTGTTGAAAAATTTTCAAAATATCAAAAATCAATAATTATTTCATCAATCAAATATTAAAATTTTAAATTTTAATTTGTAGTCTAAAATTAAGTATAAAAAATAAGTTTATATAAGAAATAATAAATAACATCTGATTGACACGAAATTTGGCATGTGCATTTAAAACATATAAAACTTGTAATTTAACTATTAAAATTTTAAAGTATATAGTCATGTTAAAATATATAGTGAAATTTATAGCCAAACTTTGTCTTTTGTGAAATCTTCATCCTATTATTTGTAATTATTGAATTATAAAAAGGACAAAAAAAAGAGTAAGCGTTGTAACTAATAAGAATGTTTCCATTTATTATGATTGAACTAGCTCCAACCCTTGAGAAGATTATCTTTAGAATTATATATAAGTGTAACTGTAAGCAGAATTCATTAATATTTGTTTATTACTTAATTAGGAAATAAGAAGAAGAAGAAGTTTATTCTGATAACTGGAAGGTGCCAGTATATATCTTTTTTTTTTCTTTTTTTTTTGAGAGAGTTTTAACCTATGGTATCTGTTTTTCTTGATAGCTCTTTATCATCAGATTAAGACACAATCAGCTTTTGGTGTCGGTATATATCAAATGTGTGGACAAATAGGTTACAATTTTTTTTTTTTTTTTTTGGGAGAGAATGTAGGTTACAAACTTACACCTCAATAACCATGTGTGCATTGGAAATGGTTGTGTTGTGCAACACTTCCCCAGATTAGGGTTATTCTGGGAGGAAATGTAACTTTTTCTGAAGTTTCATTAATATGACAAAGCAAGACCTCTCCTCACTCAAAGTGTTAGAAAAAAGTCCAAAGTCCAAGCCCTGATTGGAGTGGTGAAAAGTATGTTACTCATGAGTATCAGGCTATTTTGTTGAATAAACCTCAGTGCAACAAAATCATTCACAATTTATTTTACGTCGGTTAACATGGTATATATATATATAATTTATACACAGAAAAAAAGAAAAAAAAAGTAGCGTAGCAATGCGTAACTATAAAAAAAATAATGTTGGCACCCATAACATTGTCACTTCAACAAGTTTTTTTTTTTTTTTTTTTTGAAAAAAATTATGTTCTTAACATTATTGTATATTATTTTAGCTTTGCAACTTTTTTTTTCTTTTTCATACGAAGAACTTCGCAACTTATTAAAACAATAAGTTATAACTCATGTAATATCATTTTTATATGATCCCACTAATAACATTACTTTTATCCAATTTGATGAATTTCATTCTGATGAAGCAGAAAGCTGCAGCTTGTCAGTATGCTCCTCGTCACTGGTATAGACAACCGTCAGTACCTGTTTCAAAGAAACAATGTAAGAGGGCAACTGGGGTCCCAGGGGAGCCTCCGATGCTTAAGTCAGTTTATCTCCTTAAGAAACAAAGTAATGTAAGAGACAGTCTGAGTATAGTGTGTAAGCATATGCGTACCTCCTTGATTACTTGTTGTTGTTTGCCTTAGTCGTTACTTCTTTGAGACGAGTAGAGGAATAATTATGGCAGTTTTTTGATTGCTTTTCCTCTTCTCGAAATTTTCATCCCATCTCATTAATGGAGACGTGATTTTTTTTTTTGTCAAAC
>NW_027069769.1:797014-842155 GCF_002906115.3 Quercus suber | reverse complement strand
GAAGCTAGGACCAGGCTGTGAAATCCAAGGAGAAGGCAGATAGCTCAAGAAGACCTTAAAGGTTGAGAAGAAGCTCGCATGAACTCCAAGCTATTCTCCTTTGGATTGTTGAGGCTAGAGACGGGTTGATTGCTCAGTTCCAAGAGTTCGAGCATTACTCTGACCTTCTGTTCACCTAGTACTTCAAGGGTTTTGAACTTCTCCGTAGGTGGATGTTAAAGCACTAGGGTGAAGCCATCGACCTTTCAGCTTTGGATTTTGAAACCGTTGACACAGAGATGATTGCTGATGAAGACAAGGAGGAGGAGAGACAAGCTGCTGAAGAGGTCGCTTCTATTCTTGCTGATATTGAAACCGAAGTTGGAGTTGAAATTGCTGTTGTTAGGGCAGAGATTGCTATTGCTGAAGAAGGTGAGGCTATTGATGAAGGTGCTGATGGACAGACTGTCACTCACCTACAGATCATCCTTTAGAGCAAGTTTAGTTTCATTATTTCAAAGTCATGAACAATGGGTGCCTCCTGTTTTGAGGGTTTTATTTCCAAATAGTGATTGCCTTCATGTTTTGAGGCTTATTTTGCTTGAAAACAATGACTACCCTAAGGCTTAACTTGTTTTAAAAACAATGGTTGCCTCTTTGTTTGAGGCCTTTACATTTCGTGCTTTGTTTGCTATCATGATTCTTGCTCTACTGTCTGCTTTAAAGCTTGCTATTTGAACCTTGGTGTCATTCCCTTAGGAATTTTATAGCTTTGAGGTTTGTTATGTGATCAATAAAGTTTGTAACATTGTTATGCTGCAAATAAGCTATTAGAGCTTTATAGAGATAATATAAGCTAACCATCTTTAAACTCGTCAATAGAGTTGAAATGATGTATATTGAGCTTTATGCTCATCAATAGAAGACATATTTCAAGCTTGTTCATAAAGTTTAGCTTACCAATTGAGTTTGTACCATCAATTGTGGTGAAAACATGTTGTTGAAGCTTTGTAAAGATATTGTGAATTAGCTGCGTGAACTTATGCTCATCAGTGAAGTTTGTAGTTTTGAGATGATGTAAACTAACTACTGAAGATTTGACAGCAGAGTTCGTATCACTGCTTTGATGTAAACTGGCTATTAAATATTTGCTCTTTCATAGCAGGGTTTGTATCTTAGAGTTGATCTTGGTAGTAGAATTTGTATCATAGATTGCCAATTTGAGTTGATACTTATCAGTGGAATCTGTTTTGATGTCGATTGATTGCCTGAGCTTATGCTCGTCAGTAGAATTTGTATCGTTGGTCCAATGTAGATTGACTACCTGAGCTTATGCTCAGTAGAATCTGTATTGACAATTTAATGTAGATTGACTACTTGAGCTTATGCTCATCAGTAGAATCTGTATCATAGACTTGCTACTGAAGCTTTGTGCTATCCTTGGAGCTTATATTACTTTTGAACAATCAAGTATTTGAATAGCTTGGAAGTTCTTTTATTTCATTCACCTTAATAAGGGAATTGTAGGGGAAATAATCTTGACTAAAAAGAAATGTTCAAAAGAAATGCATTAATGAAGTTTCTGCTTATCTAATATTTCTTCAAATGAGACACTCCTATGGATGGAGTTTATTCGAAATACTTCTTGAGAAGCTCCACATTCCAGGGACGAGGTAGCATATTATTGTTGAGGTCCTTCAAGTAATAGCTTCCTCTTCTTGTGTAAAGGATGACCCTGTAAGGGCTTTCCCATATGGGCCTCAACTTCCTTTCAATTAGGTTCTTGGTGACTTGAGAGATTGTTCAAAGTACTAGGTCGTCAGGGTTGAACTGCTGGAGCTTCACCCTTTAGTTGTAGTACTTTGACATCTTTTGCTAGTATTGAGCCATTCTTTGAGCTGCCTCGTCTTTAACTTCAGGTAAGCAGTCTAAGCTTAGCTTTAGCCTCGTCATAATGAGTTCATCTTAGACTTGACAGTCCAACTTCAACAGGAATCATAGCTTCAGTACCAAGGACCAGCTCGAATGGAGTTTCTCCGGTCGGTGTTCTTGTAATGGTTTGATAGGCCCATAACACTTGAGGTAGTTCTTCTGGCCATTTTTCTGGCCATAGCCCCTTTGCCCCCACACGTTGAGCTTTGATGATTATCAACAAAGTTCAATTTGTGACTTTAGTTTGTTAGTTTGCTTAGGGGTGCCCAGGTGACGAATAATGGTTTTTGATTCCTAAATCTCCATAAAATTCTCTAAGCTTATGGTTGTCGAACTGACGACCATTATTTGAGACAATCACTCTTGGGATTCCAAACCTGCAAACAATGATCTTCCTTGGATTGGAAAGTCTGTAGTCCTTCCATGCTTGAGGTCGTCTGTATTTCTAAGTGTACTCCTAGCCAGTCAGTAACATCATTGGATGAGGCCATTCTAGCCAGCTTTGTTAGCTTTAGAGTTACTTTCCCTTGGGATATGTACAAACTTGACATCATCAAATTAATTAACTAAATGTTGAGTTAGTCTTAAATACTTTTGCATTCTTTCTTCTTTCATCTCGTACTCATTGGTCGTCTGTCCAACAATGAGCTTGGAGTTAGTTTTTAGTTTTAAGTTCTTTGCCCCCAGAGCTTTGGCTATTCTCAAGTTGGTAAGGATGGCCTCATACTTTGCTTCATTATTGGTGGCTGGGAATTGTAATTGTATTCCATAATTGAAGATGTCTTTCTTTGGTGAGATGATAACTACCCTAGTTCCACCTAGGCTTGTAACAGACAAGCCATCTGTATGGACAAAGCTTCCTCGAAGCGACGACCAAAGCAAATGCCAATTTCTCCATCCTTGGGTACTTCATCTCAACCCCTTGAAAAGCTTGACTTGTGTAGTAGACCGGTCATTGGATTTTGTTCTCTGCACGTATCAAGGCTAAGTTGACTGCTGTTTGGGATATAGTTAGGTATAAGAACAAATCTTCTCCTTGTATTGATAGGCCCAGGAGTGGAAGCTTTGCTAAGTATTCATTGAGGTTTTGAAAGGCTGCCTTATAATCATCTGTCCACTAGAAAACCTGTTTAAGGGTTTTAAGAAAGGGTAGGCACTTATCTGTAGCTTTAGAGACGAACCTATTCAGAGTCGTGATTCATCCCGTCAGTCTTTGTACCTCCTTCATTGTTCTCGGTGAAGCCATGTTCAGTATAGCCTTCACCTTCTTTGGGTTTACTACAACCCCTCATTGAGAGGCCATGAAACCAAGGAACTTTCTCGAAGAGACTCCAAATACACACTTGGCTGGGTTTAGTTTTATTTGATACCTTTTCAAAGTATTGAAGGTCTCTTGGAGGTCATCAAGATGGGACTTTGCCTCCTTGCTCTTTACAAGCATGTCACCCACATAGACTTTTATGTTTCTACTTATTTTCTTGCTAAACATGTGATTTACTAGCCTTTGGTACGTAGCTCTTGCGTTCTTTAGTCCGAATGGCATGATTTTGTAACAGTACAGACCTTAACTAGTTACAAACGAGGTTTTCTCTTGGTCTTCCTCACTCATGAGTATCTTATTATAACCTGAAAAGGCATCCATAAACGTCAGCAGTTCATGTCCTGCTGTGGAATCAACGAGCTGATCAATTTTGGGAAGAGGAAAGCTATCCTTGGGACATGCACTTTTTCAGGTCTGTGAAATCCACTCATCCTTCATTTTCCTTTGGATTTTTTTTTTGTGTGACCATGATGATGTTTACAAGCCACTCTAGGTAGTAGACCTTGCGAATGAAACCTGCTGTGAGGAGCTTGTCTACTTCCTTCATTACTGCTTTGTTTCCCTTTAAGAAATTTAATACTTTTTCTTTCAAAGGAGATTAGAGCTCTCCATTGATTTTTGTGACCCATGACGAGTCACCTTCAACCAATTCCACATTGAAGGTTTCCTTTGCCAGTTTAGATTCTTCGATGGTCGTCTTTGATACTTCTTCTACCATCCAAGCATGGTTTTCTTTGGAAGCCAATACAACATGATAACATTCTTTGGCCATAAGCTGATCTCAATTGATTTCTCCAATCCCCTGGGGAGTTGGGAATTTCACTTTGAGACAATGGGTGGAGGTTGATGCTTTTAGACGATTGAGAGTTGGTCATCCTAGGATGATATTGTAAGTGGAAGGACAGTCGACCACCAAGAAATCTACTTGCTTTGTTACTTGTGTTGGATAACTACCTGCTGTGATGGATAAGGAGATGATGCCTTTTGGGTAGATTCGACCTCCACTAAAGCTTACCAGAGGAGACTTAAAAGGCTAGAGTCATTTCAGATCTAGCTTCATCTGTTGGTAGTTTGTCATATACATGATATCAGTAGAGTTTCCATTATCCATCAATACCCTTTTTGTATTGAATCCCTCGATGGCTAACATGATGACAAAAGGATCATTGTGTGGCTGCCTGATTCCTCTTGCATCTTGTTCAGAGAAGGTGATGTCGTCTATAAAATGACACTTCATCACTGGCTGAGTCACGTGGATGTTGTTGACTTGTCTCTAATAAGTTTTCTTCAGGGACCTATATGAACTTTTGGTAAATGGTCTTTTAGTAATCACTTGGATTTCCCCTACTGTTGGTTTTGGATGATCCCATTCTTTTTCCTTCTGGTCGCTACTGGACACGTTATCTATCTTTGGATTGGACTGATAATCCTTTTTGATGAACTTCTAGAGCCTGCCTCTTTGGATGAGTTCCACAATTTGCTCCTTCAATTCATGACATTCGCCAAGGGAATGACCATTACCTTCATGGAATCGTCCTTTGGCCTTTGGCCTTGAGCTTAAAGGCTGGATGAGAATTTTTGCCCTTTGGCCTTGAGCTTAAAGGCTTTGGCAACTTCAAGGTTGGGTCGTCCTTAATCTGCATGAGAATCTTACCAACAGGCATCAGTAGAGGAGTAAAGTTCAATCCGTTCTTTACTATCTCTGGACTAGTCTTGCTAACTCGGCTATCTAAAGGATTGAATTCACAGTCCTTCTTTCTGTTCTGCAAATCAATCTTCTAGTCCTTCTTTTGTTTGCATGTTAGGCTCTCGGTGGCCAAGGCATCTTCCCCATTCACACACCTCTAGGCTTTGAACAGCAAGTCTGTCATTGGTGTTGGTGTGGTCTTTCCTAGAGAGAAGACGAGATCTGGATTGACCATCCCTGCCTGGAAGGTTGTAATTATAATTTGGTTATCGCCCTTGTCAATCTCTAGTACTGCTTTGTTAAAGCGCTTCACATACTCCCTTAGGGTTTCTCCCTCTTGTTGTTTTATGGTCAGCAAGTATGAAGTGAGCCTTTTGTGTCGTTGGCCTTCAATGAAGTGTCGAATAAAGGAGTCACTTAACTGCTCAAAGTTATCAATTGAGGCTGCATGTAGCTTGCTGAACCACTCTCTTGGAGCCCCCTTAAGGGTGGCTGGGAAGCATTTGCACATCACCTTGTCTGGTGTTTGTTGAAGGTTTAGGATTGTCTTGAATGCATCAATGTGATCAAGAGGGTCTTTTGTGCTGTCATAGACCTCCAATTGTGGAAGTTTAAACTTGAGGGGAAGAGGACACTCGAGTACCTTGGCAATGAAAGGTGAATTTGTCCTCTAGAGCATGCCATCAAGGTTTACGGCAGTTTTCCCTTTCATGGCCCTTTTGACCTCATCGAGCTCTTTTCTCATGGCTTCCATCATTTGATCTTTATTGGGCGCGGTCTACCCAGTTCGTTCAGAGGTGGCTTTGCTACTGCTTGGACTATGGTTTTCATCATTGTTCCGATTTCGTCGTACCAGAGAAGTGTTGTTGTTCTTTGGACGTTCTTAGTTCTTAGGACATCCTCGTTGCTTGAATTCTGCGTTTTGCTTCATCAACTCTTGGACGTTGGCCAGCCAAATTTGAATCTGCACAGCCATCACAGTTGGGGTCGTAGGAGGTGATGAAGTGGAAGTATCCATGTGTCTCAAGGAACTTTGTTGGTAGAGATATGATGACTTGCCTGAGAAAATTGCAACTCAGTCATTCCCCATAGACAACGCCAAACTGATGAAGCAGAAAACTGTAGCTCGTCAATATGCTCCTTGTCATTGGTATGGACGACCGTCAGTACCTGTTTCAAAGAAACAATGTAAAAGGGCACTTGGGGTCTCGGGGGAGTCTCTAATGCTTAAGTCAGTTTATCTCCTTAAGAAACAGAGTAATGTAAGAGACAGTTTGAGTATAATGTGTAAGTGTATGCTCGAGAGTTTGAGTATAATGTGTAAGTATAATGTAAGAGATAGTTTAAGTATAATGTGTAATGTAAGAGACAGTTTGAGTATAATTCTTAAGAGAGCTGTTTCGGCCCCGTATGCTCGACAGCTCCTATCTGTCGAGGTTTAAGAATTTTAGAATTCTGATATAATTTTCATGGGATCCGTGAATGTGTCTTTGGGACTTCTTTTCTCCTAACCCTAGACATATAAAAGGATTATTTTATGGGCTGTCAAAGAGTTCACAAGTTGCATAAGCATTGAGAAAATTTTGCTCAAGAAAATTGTGACCAGAGACAGAGTTTTGCCCTAATTCATCTCTTCTAAAGAAGTTGCTGTGTTTGTACACCGTAGGGTTTTGTAACCAAGCATCTTCTTGATCTTCATCGTGTGGATGAACTGAAAAACTTTGTAGCCAACAATCTTATCTAGTTGGTGATTGAAGTTGCGTACTAGGATCCGCGCAATTGGTTAGTCACGTACTTGGGAGTTGTGCATTAAAAGGAGAAATTGTCACTACAGAACAAGTCCAATTGGGTATTGGGGTAAGGGTTCAACTGTAGGTTAATATAAGGTACTTGGATTCTTTTACTTGTAACCGCTTGTTATGATAATAGTGGAATTTCGGGAGTTGTGACCTTAAAATCATTCAATAGTGTTTTTGCTGTGTAGGTTTTCCCCATTTGTAAACAAATCACCGTATTAATTTATTTTCCACTGCATACTTTAGTTATTGGTGATTTGTTTGTGCTACCATGCACTTTGCATGTTAATTTGATTAATTAATAAACTTGGGCAAATTAATCAATTAATCACAAGGGGTTAATACATTTTTGGCCTATCAAGTTGTATCAGAGCAGGCATACTCTGATTAGGTTTAATTTTTGCTGTGTTGATCCATTGACCCCTATTTGTCATGGATAGAGGACAATCATTAATTATACCTCCTTTATTTGATGGAACTAACTATGCATACTGGAAAGTATGCATAAGAGCTTTCTTGCAGTCTTTAGATGAGAAGGTGTGGCAAGTTATAGAAATTGGCCGGACCAAGCCAAAGAAGCGTCGGCCGATTGGGATGAAGCCAAGATCAAGGTGGCATATTTCAACAGTAGGGCATTGAATGCTTTATTTAGTGTGGTCACCAATAAGGAGTTTAAGAAGATATCCTCCACTGAAACTACTAAAGAAGTATGGATCATCCTCAAGACAACCTATGAGGGAACATAGGCTGTCAAGGATTCAAAGTTTCAAAGGCTCACTACAAGCTTTGAAGAAATAAAGATTGAGGAAGATGAATCGTTTGATGAGTTCTATGCCAAGCTTAAGGATATAGTGAACTCAATGCTCAATCTTGGGCAAACCATTCCTAAACCCAAGATTGGGGCCAAGATTACGACGATAAAGGAATCAAAGGATATTGACAAGATTCCTTTGACTGAGCTGGTTGGAAACTTGTAGACCTACGAGCTAGGGTTAACAAGAATTGGCAAGTCGGGTAACGGCAAGACATGGCTTTGAAGGCCAAGAGCAGTGACACTAATAAGTCTTCAGATGATGAGGATTCTAAGATGAAGTCCTACATTACAAGGCAATTCAAGAAGTTCATGAAGAATGCCAATGGGAAGGGCTTCGACAAGGACCGTAGGCAATTTAGTTCTTCTTAGTTCAAGAGCCAAGACAAAGGGAAGAAGGATGTATAGGATGGCGGTTAGTACACTGTTCCCACAGGACCTAAGTGCTTTGGGTGTTATGGCTTCGGACACATGAAACAGGAGTTTCCTACATATCTCAAGAGCATTGGGAAAAGTAAGGCACTTGCTGCAACCTTGAGTGACACTGAACCTGAGGATGATTTTGACAATTAGGATGACGGAATCTTAAATGCCTTCATTGCCACAGTCAATCCTCCTGAAGGGATTGTTGAAGACATGGATGAAGAAAACGAATTGGTGGATTTTAAGTGTGAGAAGATGGATGATCAAGATGATATCCATACTGCCTATGAGAAACTATACAAGCTGTTTGAGAAACATGAAAAACTCATAGGCTGGCCATCAAGAAACTCAGTGATGTGGAACTTGACTGTGAAGAGTTGTCCACAAAGTTTGATGAGGCTAATCAGACTATTGGAGCACTAAGGTTTGAAACAATTTCTTGGCTGAGAAGACCAAGAAGCTTGAAGTGAAGCTGTTTCAAGTCAGAGCTTAATTGGAGAGGACGTCAAGTGCGAAACTTGACGAGATGCCTAGCATTCAGAAATCTGTTTCGGATCGAACAGGTTTAGGGTATGGTCTTTCTTCCTCTAATATTGTTTCTACTAGTACTATTGTTTTTGTTCTTCCTGCTAATAATGTTGAAATTGAAAACAATGTTGTTAAAAATGAATTAGCTAGTGAGAACTTAGACAATGGTAAATCTATCTTTGGAGTACCCCCTAAGTTTGAGAAGAAAGATGCTAAAAACCCTAGGGCTAAGAGGGCTAACTCTCAAAAGTCTAAATAGAAGAAGAAGTATCTCTATCATCATTGTGGTGTTGTCGGTCATATTGGACCAAATTGCTATAAGTGGTTAGTCACTTAATAGAGCAATGACATGGTAGCATCTGGAATCCAGAATCAGCTTCAATCCTTTCTTGCTCCTACTGGAGATCTTCTCAAAGCTCTCATGTTCCTTTCTAATTTTAACGGTTTCAATTCTTCCCCCTCACCATCGGTTCAAGAGTTTAATCAAAGGAAAGGTTCCTCCAAGGTGTGGAAGGAAAAGGGTTCCAAGTGATTCTATCACTCTCTTCTCTCTCTTCGTGTTTTTGTTTTTGCATAACTTTTGTGTTTTGCTTTATTGTTTTGAATTAGTCTAGTTTTATGCTTTGCCTTGCTTAACATGTTTTTGTTTGTTTGTTTGTTTGTTTTCAGTTTTATTTATTTTGTTTTTCATATAAAAATAAAAATAAAAAATTGAAAAATTAGAAAAATACAAAAAATAGTGTATGTTTTGTGTACATTGGTACTTGTGTACCTTGGATGGCCATTGAAATAAAGTTTTTTAAACTTTGTACCTTTTGTAGCTTAGATGAGTATCTCTATGCACAGCTAAGCAAGTACGCTTTGTGGCTTGTCTTTGTGATGAGTAATGTTAAGTGATCTTTTATACTTAACACTCATATCACTCTTTTTAACGGGAAGAACTAGAAAATCCTAAGAGAAAGGCATAAATAACCATCTCATCACTGTTGCCCACCAATCATGAATGACATCTGTATGTTTCGGCATAGTAAAAGTGCAATGTCAATGACATTTGTGTGCTTCGGCATAACAAAATTGGAATGTCAAATATTATTGGGTATTTCTTTTCTCTCTCTTATATGCCCATGTATGATATGCTTATTAAAAAGAAAAAATATGCAAAGAAAAATAAAAAGCAAAAAGATCAAAAATGCTTTAAATATGATTGTAAGTGTGTATTCTAGGAGATGAGGGAGTTATAGGATGTACCTCGAATATGATAGTCTTCATCAAACATTTATGATTGCGTGTGAGTTAAAGTGATTTTCTCATATCTCAAATCATCATAATATGTATGCACTTATGCAATCTTGCAATGTTTTTCACACACAACACGCAATATTCTTTGCTACTCTTGATACATGTGCAAGTACAATGTGATTTGGTTATCACAAGGTTTTACATGTGTTAATGTATGCTCATTAAACTGTCTTGACTTGTTTTTGAAATATAAAATTGGTTAGACTTACTTAGTGTGTGTGTGTGTGTTTTTGGGATCCATGTGCTTAAAATTGTTGTTGAGAGATGATTTTGAGAGCTTAATATGTTGATTGGATCATTGGTTGAGTTGCATGCTTAATTGCATTCATGACTATGCTTTTCACTTTTCGAAAAACTATTTTTAAAAGCTAGCTCGACAACTCCTCGACACCTGGCTATCTGTTAAGATCCTTAGCTTTTTCTTATCGCAATCTCGATACTTCCTCGACAGATAGGTGGATCGATTAAGAAAGTTTCTGTCCTTTCGATAGCTTCTCAATAGCTGGTGGATCAATTGAGCTTCTGTTCTTGTGTCTTTGCTTTGTTCCTTGACACATTCTTGATAGCTTCTTCTGCCGACGTTGTTTTTCTTAACACCTTCCTCGACAGATTTCTTGACACCTCTCGATCGATTAAGATCCTCTTGCATGAATTTATATGGATTTCTTGTGCCTCCTTGATTATCTTTATGTTTCTCGAGTGAAGCTTTCTAGCTTCTTGTACCCTTTGTCAATCATAACAAAAAGGGGGAGAAATACATGCCTCTGTTAGGGAGAGATGTGTTTCATTTTGTTAGAGGGAGTGCTTACTTCTTTCTTCTTGTACATTGGGTCTTGTGACCATTATTAACATACATTGTACTTATTTTCTTTATTTTCAAGAATATGTGTTAGGATAGATTTTATTGTATTCAACAAGTGAATATGAGTTGAGTGATTTATGACTTCTCTTTCATTTGTTTGTTGTGGTTTTGTCATGGATTGTCAAATGGAGAAATTGTTAGGACATATGTGTTTCTCTTATTAAGAACATATGTAATTCTTTTATATAATTGGCTAATCATTTGATAAAACGCACTTTACTTGTAATTGGGTAGATCTAGGTGTTCTTAATACTTCAAGAAACAAGGTTTCAAGATCAATTGTTAAAGCAATTCAAGTCTGTCTAAGAAACAAGCTGAATAGTGCAAATTCATTAAAGCTCAACAGCTGCATCTATTGAGCTTAAGAAAACTGTTTCAGCCCCATGTGCTTAACACCTACTCGATAGCTACTCGACAACTCCTATCTATCGTGATTTAAGAATTTCAAAATTCTGATATGATTTTCTTGGGATCCGTGAATGTGTCTTTGGGCCTTCTTTTCTCCTAACCCTAGACATATAAAATGATTATTTGAAAGGCCGTCAAAGAGTTCACAAGTTGCATAAGCATTGAGAAAATTTTGCTCAAGCAAATTGTGACCGGAGACAGAGTTTTGCCCTAGTTCATCTCTTCTGAAGAAGTTGCTGTATTTGTACACTGTAGGGTTTTGTAACTAAGTATCTTCTTGATCTTTATTGTGTGGATGAACTAAAGAACTTTTCAACCAATAATCTTCTCTAGTTGGTGATTAAAGTCACGTACTGGGATTTGCGCAATTGGTTAGTCACGTACTTAGGAGCCGTGCATCAAAAGGATAAATTATTACTACAGAACAAGTCCAATTGGGTATTAGGGTAAGAGTTCAACTGTAGGTTGGTATAAGGTACTGAGATTCCTTTACTTGTAACCGCTTTTTGTGATAATAGTGGAATTTCGAGAGTGTTGACCTTAAAATCACCCGGTGGGGTTTTTGCCATATAGGTTTTCCCCATTCGTAAACAAATCATCGTGTTAATTTATTTTCCGGTGCATACTTTAGTTATTGGTGATTTGTTTGTGCTACCACGCGCTTTACATGTTAATTTGATTAATTAATGAATTTGGGTAATTAATCAATTAATATATCACAAGGGGTTAATACGTTTTTGGCCTATCACTTTTCATGAGTACTTATTTTTGATGTTGCATCTTTCATAATAGAAAAGTGCTACATTTCTCCTCTCTGCCCTACCTACAACCTTGCAGGTAATTTTTTTTTTCTTTCATCAAATCGAATAGATTTTGTGTATTTGTTGCCTTTTTATTATATATAATATGATTTTTATCAACAAGTTTTATAGATAGACTGAAATTCGATGTTTAATTACACATTTTAGTGTTTTTTTTAGAAGTCAATATTGCAAGCAATATATTTGTATTTTTTTAATTTCTTATTACATGATTATTTGTTGTTGACATCAATATTTTATAATGGATTTAATTTGTTATGGCTTTTGTTTGGTGTTTTGTTCCATGTAATCTATATCTTTAATTAAAAGCAAAATTTGCTGTCAAACATGAAATTGGATATGAGAGAATCCATCTGTCCAAATTTTTATGTAAGTTTATTTTTACTTAACTCCCACTTTTTTTTTTTTTTAAACTCAAAAACTTGGATATTTTTTCATTAATTAATTGAGGTTTTGGCTTAATTTTGTTTTCAGCCGTTTCAATTATTGAATTCATTATATTTTATGATAAAAAAAATAATATATGTGATCTTAAAGGCTAAAACACAATACAATTACAAACATTACTTTAAGTTAGGGTGTTATATTTATTTATTAGTACATTAGAATGTTACATTAAGTTAGAATATTATATTTTTATTTATTATTAATTTAGAATGTTACATATGGATATATATGCTAGTTTAGAGTTGATATAACTTATAGCTATTTGAATAAAATCAACACTAAAAAAATTATTTAAATATCAAAATAAGAAATAAAAATTAAATTTCTTTTAAGTGTACAAGTACAATTTATTTTTTAATCTTAAATTTTAAATTAATTCTTTTTTCATTTTATTTATTATTAAATTTAATTATATTATTAAAATATTTTTTTATTAAGAAGTGCATCGCGGACATAATAATAGTTGATTACAAAATTCAATCACTGACTATGAGATACAAGTAGGTAGAAGAAGAAAATTCAATAATAATAAAAGAGAGATCCCTCCTCGAGGACCTCGTGGATAATATTTATTTATTTATTTTGTAATAAAATTTTCTTATAGAATTTTAAATAATAAAAAAAATCTCCATCATTGTTTGTTGAGTCAGATCTGATATGAGTTAGTTAGAGGAGTGGATTAGAAGGACAAGTCGTTGGCGCCTATAAGTCAATTCCTCACATATATGTATTAACATTCATCAGTATCATCGACGACCTATTTTACTGACGGTTTGCAATCTTACAGATGACCAAATTTACTGAAGATCAGCTGATCAAATGTTGCTCTTCACATTCCATTTTAGCGGACTGAAAATATCATATTGGTAAACAATCAGGAACGGTAACCCCCTATTTTACCTCAGAGAAAATTCAAGGCCATTTTGGTTAGTTTTGGTAAATACTAGCTAAAATGCAAGATTTGACCAGCATGAAATTTAGACTTAATATATATATATATATATATTAAAACCTAAACAAATCTGTACACATAAAAATCTAAAAATTAAAAAAAAAAAATCAAATGAACAAACAATGCTACAACCTTTTAAAAAATAAAATAAAAATAAGAAGACGACAATGAGACTATGATGCATGGAGAGTTGCTAATGAGGAAACTGAGAGTGAGAAAAGGCGTACAGATACAGGCCTGGTTGAGGATGAACATAAAGAAAATAAAACATAAATGAAAAGAAATGATATAGATAAGAAGATATTTAATAATGAGAAGTGGAGAAGAGACATGGAAGATGTGTGCACAGAGAAGAAAAATTAAGAGAAAAAAAATTAAATAAACATGAGAAGGAATTGAAACAGGTCGGTGGGGACAAAACATAAAAAAGAGTAAACGTGTAAGAGATGGAGTTGGCAGATGGCTTGGGCAGCGTGCTAGCCAAAAATATTAAAGCCCTTGCCGAGCCTTAATTCTGTTGTTTAATTGTTGCCTGGCCTTAATTAGTACTTTAATTCAAATAATAATAATTTAAATGAATTGATTCAACAAGTTTTAAAATAATTAGTTTATAAATGTATTAAAAATAATAAATGATCAGTCCAAATTTCAACGGTGTTGTTATTGATTATGGACGAACTTAAGATACGTTATGCATTTATGGCGAGTAGTTATGCTGAAGAATAATGGACAGAGCAACGGAAAAGGAGACTTTACACAGATCAAAGCATCAGCTTGTGACATATTAACCGTTACAAATGAGAATGAATGCAGAGATCCATTACTCATTAAAGACAACATGGCTATAATGCCAAAAAAGAACAAGACCAAAAGGTACACACAATTATTACCCCAAAAACTACTCCCAAGTTGTATTCTCTTGCAATATGCTTCAATTGAATTCATTTCTAACTTAATCATCAAAGGGTTTTTAGCAAACACCACACCAGTGTATTTCTCTTTCTCTACTTCAGATCTTATTGCAGGTTTGTCTCAGTACAAATCTATTGCCATTTTCCATCCACATAGACGAAGAACTCAACTGTTGATTTTCTGAATTATTAGTTTGACACAATTTGTGGGGAACATTGATCATTTAAGCCATTTCCCCAATTGACAAAAGAGATCTTCATAGTGCAAGAATGGCCCAGAGCAAGTAGCACAACAGATTTAGGCTCTTACAACTAATGTAGCAAAGTTGACTCGCCAAAAATGAAGAACTACGAAGAGCAGTTGAATCCCAAAACAAGGAATGGCAACAGAATACTGAAAATCCATATGAAGAAGATCAACCTCAGTTGGTGATTGGTCAGTGAAGGGAGAAAACGAGGCGAAGGAAGAAAGAATGCAGAAGTATCTGAAGCTCGTCCAACAACTCATGCCATACTTTGATCACATTGACTTTCAGTAGATCCCTAGAACAAAAAACATGGAGGTAGACTTCTTGGCAAGATTGGCCTCGACAGTTGATTAGAAAACTCCTATTATTTGATTTTTGAAAGAAGGATGACTTCTTAAAGATAAAGCAGAAGCATAGAAGATTCCAATGGGAGCCACACACTTTGTTATCATTGACGAAGTGTTATATAGACGAGGGAATTCACTCCTGTATCTATGGTGCACTAGCCCAGAAGAATCCAATTATGTCTTACAAGAAATCCATGAAGGTGTCTATGGAAATCATGCAGGCGCAAAATCTTTAGCTAGAAAAACACTCAAAGCTGGCTACTACTGGCCAACATTGAAGAAGGATGCACTTGACCTCGTCAAAGCATGTGATAGATGTCAATGATTTGCCAACGTCTAGATATGACTAGGAGAATCAATGACGCCAGTAACCATACCTTGGCTCTTGGCTCAGTGGGGATTGACATTATGGGCCCATTCCCACTAGGGAAAAAGTAGGTTAGATTTCTGGTCATCATAATCAATTACTTCACCAAATGAGTAGAGCTTGAGCCATTAGTGACGATCACAACTACCAAAATCCAAAGCTTTGTATGGAAGAATATAGTCTGCAGGTTTGGGATTCCTAACATAATAATATCAAATAATGGGAAGCAGTTTTACAATTCCATGTTTTGAAAATTTTCCAAGATCTAAGAATTAAGAATCATTATTCTTCTCCATGGCATCCTCTAGAAAATAGACAGATTGAAGTAACAAATTGAAGCTTGCTAAAAACTACCAAACGTCCTATGGGCATACAGGACGACGACAAGGGTGCCAGNTTTTAGCAAACACCACACCAGTGTATTTCTCTTTCTCTACTTCAGATCTTATTGCAGGTTTGTCTCAGTACGAATCTATTGCCATTTTCCATCCACATAGACGAAGAACTCAACTGTTGATTTTCTGAATTATTAGTTTGACACAATTTGTGGGGAACATTGATCATTTAAGCCATTTCCCCAATTGACAAAAGAGATCTTCATAGTGCAAGAATGGCCCAGAGCAAGTAGCACAACAGATTTAGGCTCTTACAACTAATGTAGCAAAGTTGACTCGCCAAAAATGAAGAACTACGAAGAGCAGTTGAATCCCAAAACAAGGAATGGCAACAGAATACTGAAAATCCATATGAAGAAGATCAACCTCAAAGAATTGAAGAGAATAATAATGAAGAGGAGTCAGACAATCAAATTAATAGAAGAACAAGGGCGTCAAAAGAAAATTCATCCAAGATGGAAAGTGAACTCCATAGCATGAGGAGAGAAATGGACAAACTCAGGAGTGCAATAAAAAACAAAGTCATGGAGAACTTGGACGGAATGATTCGAAGAATAGATTCGCCATTTACCACTAAGGTGTTGAACTATCCTCTTCCACCAAAGTTTTGCCTCCCTCAAATCGAGTCATATGCCAGTTCGAAAGATCCTTTGGACCATATTGAATCGTTCAAAACCCTAATACACTTGCAAATGACTCCAGATGAAGTAATGTGTAGGGCTTTCCCAACTACATTGACAGGCGCAATCGGAGTTTGGTTAGCAAAATACCCCAGCTACTATTGCAAACTTTGAGCAACTTAGCAAAGGCTTTGTTTGTCATTTCATTGGAGGACAAAGACATAAGAAACCAACTAGACATCTTCTTAACATCCGTCAGGTATAAGGAGAATCGTTAAGGTAGTATGCAACTCGCTTCAATAAAGAGTCATTGCAGGTGAACAAAGTAGAAGATCAAGTCATCCTAATTCCAAACGACCTTCCAAATGGGGTTGTTACATAGAGACTTTTTCTTTTCGATTACCGGAAGTCCAGCAAAGACAGTAGTAGAATTACTCCACAAAGCCCAGAAGTATATGAATATAGAATATGCAATAGTTGATAAGGAAATGATGGTAAAGGGAAGAGAGATGAAGGAACAAGTTTTCACCCTGAAAAGAAGAAGGAAACACAAAGCGCAAGGTAGACTTTAGATACGAAGAAAAACTTCCTAGATCAAAGGTCAAGGTTTCCTAATTTTACCCCTTTGATAATGCCTATTGAATAGGTGTTGAGGTAGATCAAAGATGAGTCGTCTTTACAATGGTCTCGACCCATTTATGCTCCAGTAGAAGTTAGAGAAAAACACAAGTACTGTAGATTCCATCAAGACCACGAACATCGCATTGACTAATGTAGACATTTGTAAGATCAAATAGAAACATTGATTCGTCAAGTAAAGCTATAGAAATTCGTGCGAAAGACAAATTTTTTAGACGACAACCGAGAGACGAAAAGAATTAGGAACAAGAGGTAGACAATAAAAAGGCTCCAATAGTAGAAATAACAATGATACCAGGTGGGCTAGTGGCAGGTGGATCCTCAAAACCCCTTAGGAAGAAATATGCAAGGGAAGTGAACAATGTACAGTCACACTACCTGTCATAAAAAATACAAAGAAGCAGTGAACGTGACATTATCTTTTCAGAGAAGAATGCTTGTGGAATCAGACAACCACATGACAATCCATTGGTAATAATGCTTAAGATAGAAGAATTCAACATTCACCTAGTACTAGTTGATAACGGAAGTTCGGCAAACATTATTTATTTGCCTACATATCAACAAATGAAATTGGGCAAAGAGAGACTCCGACCTTTTACTTCCCCTTTGGTGAGTTTTACCGGAGACAGGACTGTTGCTAAAGACATCATCAAGCTAACCATAATGTAGGCACTTATCCAACCCAGATTTCTAAGGAAATTGATTTTCTTGTGGTGGATTGCCCATCACATATAATGTCATTTTGGCACAATCAACGCTCAATCGACTGAAAGTAGCAACGTTAACATACTATTTGAAGGTGAAGTCCAAATAGCCCATAGTGTAGGAGAGATTTGAGGAGATTAGGTTTTGGCTAGGGAATGCTACCAAGCTGCTCTAGCTTTAGGAGAAAATCATACATGGATGATAGATGAGCCAAAACCTACTTCAAAACTAACAGAAACATTACAAGATGTGGAGATTGTCCCAAGAGAGCCGACCAAAGTGATAAATGTAGTATCGACCCTCTTAACTTCGGAAAAGACAAAGATAACCACCTTCCTGAAAGAAAACCAAGTTGTCTTTGCATGGAGTCATGAAGATATGCTAGGGATAGACATAGAGATCATTCAACATCATCTCAATGTCAACTCGGAGTGCAAATTAGTATAGCAGAGACAAAGAGTTTTCACATCAGAATGCAATAAGGCAGTAAAAGAGAAGGTAGACAAACTTTTGATAGCAGGCTTTATCATAGAGGTCTTCTATCTTGACTGGCTGGCAAATGTCGTGATGGTCAAGAAGGCTAATAGCAAATGAAGGATGAGTGTTGATTTCATGGACCAAAATAAAGCATGCCCAAATAACAGTTTTCCATTGCCCAAAATTGATCAACTATTGGATTCTTATGCTGGACACAAGCTTTTAAGTTTCATGGATGCTTTTTCTGGTTATAACCAAATCCTGATGAATGAAGAAGATCAAGAGAAGACTAGTTTCATCACCAGTCAAGGATTGTATTGTTATAGAGTAATGCTCTTCGGACTCAAGAATGCAGGGGCCACATACAAAGGTTGGTAAATCGAATGTTCTCTAAATAAATAGGGAGAAATGTGGAGGTATATGTAAACGACATGCTGGTGAAGCTCAAGGAAGAAGAAAATCATATGGAAATCTGAAAGAGACTCCTGTCATACACATCTCTCCACAAAAGTTTAATTCACGGGAGAAACACCATTCAAGCTGACTTTTGGCTTTGAGGCCATCATCCTAGCAGAAGTAGGGTTGACAAGCATTTGGGTGAAGACTTATGAAGAATAGAAGAATCAACAAGAACTTAATAGCAATTTGGACTTGATCGACGAAGCTCAACAAAGAATGACGAAGTACAAAGGAGCAATGGCCAGGTACTATGATAAGAAAGTAAAGGTCAGAAGATTTAATCCAGGGGACCTCATCCTCAAAAAAATTTTTGCAAGCAACAAAAGACCCATCCTGAGGAAAATTGAGACCAACATGGGAAGGACCTTATGAATTTATTCACCATTCTAGACAAGGCTCGTACTACTTGAAGAAAATGAACGGTTAAGAATTATCCTATCTATGGAACATAGAGCACTGCACTTAAAGAAATACTATCAGCAAGAAACCTTGAAGAACTCCCATTTGAACTTTACTAAAGGTGTATTTCCATTTCTGTTATTTCCTATTTTTGCCAGGATTTATTTCTTTCAAAAATAAAGCATGAAGAACAGTATTATTCAAATAATATTATCGTCATTTATTTCTAATAACTAAATCACATATTGTTCACAAAGGTCACCAATTCATCATTGATACATGACCTAAGAAGTTATTAATACATAATTAATTTGTCATTGATACATGACCCAAGAAGTTGTTAATACATAACTAATTTGCCATTGATACCTGACCTAAGAAGTTGTTAATACATAACTAATTCATCATTGATGCCTGACCTAAAAAGTTATTAATTCATCATTAATACATGACCTAAAAAGTTATTATTGCATAACTAATCCGTCATTGATACATGACCTAAAAAGTTATCAATTCATAACTAATCCATTGATACAAGACAAAAAAAGTTATTAATACATAACTAAAAAGTCATGACTCAAAATGTCATTAATATATAACCAAATCGTCATTAATACATGACTTAAGGAGTTGTTAATACATAACTCAATCATCATTGATACATGACCAAAAAGTTATTGATACATAACCAAATCCTCATTAATACACGACCAAAAAGTTATCAATACATAACTCAAATCTTCATACACGACTTGGAAAGTTATCTAAAGCATAACATAATCATCATGCAAACACGACCACCAAAATTGCTGACAAGTCATATTCAAAAAAGAGAAATCAAGAGAAATGAGGTCAAACAACGAAGTATTCAAACATGAAGCAAAAATTGTTAGAACAGACATGCTCAAAACAAATGAGCCCAAGAGATTGTTTGTAAAAAAAGCAGGAAATATAAACTTGCTCAAAACAAACAAGCCCAAGAAATTGTTCTTTTCAACGTTAGAAGTAAAAGTGTTTCAAAAGGTTAGAAGGAGATGGATCCATTGGGACTTTGGTAGTAATGACTGTATCATCTCCCACCACATCTTCAGCAATATCAACTTCCGCATCATTTGAAGAACAATCTTCCAAAATCTCATTCTCAACTGCCTTCAAGTTGAGTGTAGAGAAGTCCAAGTCTGGATGATGCTTGGCGATATATTTGCAGAAAAGTTCAAAACCATCCACATAGTAATCACACAGCTTGTTTGAATACTCATCACACTTCTTAAACTTCTCCATTGCTTTAGGACCGGCTTTCTGAATTTTGAGTAAGGCATCGTCGATCTGCTTATCCTTCAATTTGGAGAAAGCCTTCTCGGTGTTCACATCTCTCTCCAAAATTTTCAGACGATCCTGAGCTTTCTCCATCTTGTTAGAAAGGGATGTGACCTTTGCCTTTAGCACTTCATTTTCAATAGAAAGTGAGTTTGCCTTGGATTGAGCCATTGCGAATTTCTCCTCATAGTCCAAACATGATGACCAAAATTGTTGACAAGTCATATTCAAAAAAGAGAAACCAAGAGAAATGATGTCAAACAATGGAGTATTCAAACATGAAGCAAAATTGTTAGAACAAACATGCTTAAAACAAACAAGCCCAAGAGATTGTTTTTAAAAAAGTAGGAAATGTGAACTTGCTCAAAACAAATGAGTCCAAGAAATTGTTCTTTTCAAATTTAGAAGTAAAAGCATTTCAAATATGATTAGAAGGAGACAGATCCATTGGGACTTTGGTAGTAACGGCTATATCGTCTCCAATCACATCTTCAGCAGTATTAGCTTCTGTGTCATTTGAAGTATGATCTTCCAAAATCTCCTTCTCAACCACTTCATGTCAAGTGTAGAGAAGTCTAGGTTTGGATGATGCTTGGCCATATACATGCAGAAAAGTTCAAAACTATCCACATAGTAATTGCACTGCTTGTTTGAATACTTGTCAGACTTGTTGAGCTTCTCCACCTCTTCAAGACCAGCTTTCTGAATTTTGAGCAAGGCATTGTTGATTTACTTATCCTTCAATTCGGAGAAAGCCTTCTAGGTGTTCACATCTCTCTCCAAAGTTTTAGACGATCCTGAGCTTTCTCCACCTCATTAGAAAAGGATGTGACCTTTGCCTTTAGCACTTCATTTTCAGAAGAAAGTGAGTTTGTCTTGGACTGAGCCACCACGAACTTCTCTCATAGTCCAAATATTTCCCCGAGATACACAAAGATTCACCAAACACCTAAAACACAAAAGGATAAAAGAATTCAAAGGAGAAACATTCGCACAACTATATAACAAAGGTAAAAAGCATACCTGCATAATCTTATGAACATGAGAATACATCAATTCATTCGAAGGTTTGGTCATTAGTGGTTTCAAATCCTTAACAGAAATGGCATTGTGGGCCTTCGCATAGCGCATTTGGCCTCATCCCAAAAAGTTCCAACCAATGCCTTATCTCACCTTCTCCTTTGGGACACCTCATCATTAGGGTAATCATCTCCAATGACGATGTGGGAGAAGCAGGATGTTGAAGGGTAGGCATAACAGTGGAAGAAGTGACCATAGGATCTTCCCCATTGGACAGTTCGTTGTCTTTATGGCGTTTCCTCGATAAAAGTCCCTCTTTCACACCCATCTTCACTTTCTTCTCATGGACCTCTGCCAATTTCCCTTTATGAATCGAGTTGCCATTCCTACAAAAAAACAAAAATAAAAACAAAAATAAATAAATGAATCATCAGGAAAAATTCATTTAAAGGTAACATGAAAAAAATCAAGTACACTTACTCTTTTTTATAGTCTCTATCCCCTTTTGTACGTAGCTAGAAGGTTCTGGTCCAAGAAAATGGAGAAAGAGTGACTATGGAGAAATAAGTTCATTAAAGTTTGAGATACTTTTAATATATCCTTTAACTTTCTCTAGACAATTGTGTTAGCGCTTCTTCAGACGAGGACAAGGAGATTCTGTAAAGACAATTTTTTTTTTTGCAAAGTTAAGAAACGATGAGCATATGTATATATAAAAGAAAAATGAAGGATGCACCAGACTTGGGAGTGCCCCACCTATGAAGCAATTTGGAAATATCATTTGAATTTTCATGAGGAGTGGTTTCCCAACCATCACTAAACACAAAGAAGAAGCTAGTTTTCCGGGGAAAATGGGCAAATGCCCATTTTGAGCAAAAAAAAAACAGCGTTATGTCCTCATTCCCAAACTCATCAGGGAAATGCCCCTCTTTTATATCTCGATAATAAGAAGGGCGAGTTATGTGAAGAACTCGATTATACAATAGTCGAGTTACGTTCAGCTTTGTGCCACGCTAGACAACCAGCGTGGCATTTCCTTTCTGTAATCCCTAAATAACTCGATTATACGAAAAACGAGTTATATAACTGACTATGCAGATATCGAGTTATACTCTTGTTAAAGATGTTTTCACACTATCTTGGTGTCAGGCGTACGGGTTTATGTCTTTTAACATAACAAGATTAATTGAATGTCGAGTTATAAACATACTTGAACTCCATAGTATCGAGTTATTATTGTATATTACCTAAACATCTCCTCCCATTAGGAGTATCTTCTTTCTGTCTAAACTAAATTCCACTTTGCTCCACAATTGCTTCCGGACTCAACTAAAATTTGTGTCAAGTAAAAAACTCACACCATAATTTTATGGCAATGGCATTTTCATTTGATATTGTACAGAAATTTTTATTTTTTTTTTTGTTGAATGAGTGTGAAGTAAGTACATTGATGTGATTTTTGTTGTTTGTTGTAGTAAATGTTGGTCACAAGAGAATGAAATCTTTATTATAGCAACATTTTGTATTGCACATAATCATCATTGGTCATAATCATATAGAGGCATGTACATAATCATCATTAGTCAGACATTAAAAACAACATTCTGTATTGCACACAACATGTAGACATTAACAGCAACGTCTAATGTATATGGTAAAATGTTAGTGTTAGTGTTAGTATTAGTGTTAGTATTTTCATTTTTAGCATATAATAGTACACAAATTTATGAATGTCTTTGTCGTGTACCATTTTATGCAGCATTACATTACTTACCAACAGTTGATGCACACTGTTAACTTGATCACTCGTTGTTATTATATTCAGCGTCAATGTCTAGTTCTGGTAACCCACAACTCTATAGGCCTCATGATGTGGTCACTGCTATGGGTCGTTGCTAGGTATTGAAAGATGAGTTCAGCTATCCAATCAATCCAAATCTGCAAAAGAGTGCTTACGTTCACAATACCATGAGACAAGAGTGGGCTTGGATATTTCATGAGCAACAAATGTTTTATGATGAGTTGGTTGGTTTTAAGTTGCCAGTGCCTCGGCGACTCGCATCGCAAATGCCTAGAGAGACGATCGACGAACTTCGTAAAGCATTGAACCGCATAAGAAAGAAAATAATTGAATGAAGATACGTCTTAATCGATATCGTACCCAAGTTGAGATTCAAGAGTCAGTGGAGGGAGGGTGGTACAAGCACGCACAATTCATGCAATCACTTCTTGCTGATCCCATGTATCAGTCAGATGTGGAGATGTCAAATAAAGAGTAATCATGTCGTGGTGTAATTAGACTTTGTTGGAGAACCATTTTGGTTAACTATGTTTTAAATGTATGTGCGCTGTTGTTGCATTTGTACTATACAAACCTTATTATTGATTGTGAGGAGCATGCATGTTATTTGTAATTTAGATTATTCCCACATAACGCATAAAAGTTAAATATTCCCACACATGATGTTTTTCAATAAATACCAACAAAATAACATAGAAAACTGAAAATAACTTACACGACGTCACCAATATGCATGCATTGCATATTGAACAATAATGATACTAACATTATTAACTTAACCCTAAACACAACACACATACCACATAGGCATTCACTCTGACAGGTAGTCCTCGTAGTTGAGGACATTGTTACGTTTCGCCGGAGTAAGTTACTTGATCGTTGCAGTGGCTACCTCTTCTGCTAGTTGTAGCATGTGATACCTGGACCTACAAAGTATCATCAGATTATTCTCTTTCTTTTTTTTTTTGGTTATTGCATGCTCATATTGGACCTACGAGGTAGCATCCAATTGCACATCAACATTGGAAAATGCGACTTCTGATCGGTATGTGTAGAAGTTTTGCAAGGGTAGATGTAAATGGAACTTCGGTATGTGTAGATGTTTTGCAAGGGTAGATATAAATGAGACTTTATATAGGAGTTTTGCAAGGGTAAGTATTCACGTGGATGAGACTATATGTAAGGGTAAGTATTCACGTGAATAAAGATGATATGACTCGACAGTGTATTGTTCAGTGAGGTGTTGAGGAGCACATGCAAAACTGCGAACATGACTTGGCTATACAGTAGCACCTATTGGTACTTATGGTTAACTGAGGTAGCTATTTGATATGGCTATAGCTTGTTCTACAGCAGTGTGCTGGTGATGTGTACTGCAAAGGAGGTTGTGTATTTATTCACGTGAAGACTATTCAGCATTGCTGTGCTTCATCTGACATGATTTGACGAGACAGTGCAGAATTGTGTTAAATATATTATAAACTTTTCAACGATGCTTTGCATACTTGAAAGTGGTGCATTGCAAAAGGATGCACATCTGTGTATTGACGTGTGTGTAGGTGATATAACTGGACAAGGTTCAACAGTGCGAAATTATTGAGTAGCACATGCAGCACTGCGAACTTCGGTGTAGCAATGGTGGACAACTCACTCCTAAAATTGATGCATAAACTTTTCAGGGATGCTCTGTGTATTCACGTGAGTGTAGATGGGTACTTGTGGTCAGGGTTCAACAGTGCTGAGTTATCCATCGTGGCTACACTCATTGCTCCCTATGGTGGTGTTTGGCAAGTGGGATTGAAGAAACCTGATAACAACATTTTGTCCAACAACTTGGTTGGTAGGATTTCGTTGAATACCATCCTATCTATTATGGTTATTTTTTAGTCTTTAAATATGAAGGAAATTCAAGCTTCCATGTTCTGATATTTGATAAGACTACCATCGGGATTCAATATCCACCTAGCAAGAACTGTAAATTGGAAGATCATCAGGTAGAAATAATAGACTTAGATGAAGATGATACAAACATATCTCACTTAGATGATTTTCCCACAAAAGATGAAGTTAGAGAAAAGTTTGTTACGAAAATATTTTCTAGCATGTCTAGAGGAAGAGAGAGAGAGAGCAATCCAAGCAGCAGAAAAGTTCAAGCCTAACAATCTTTCTTTCATAGGTATCTCGCGGCCGCATAATATGATGGTGAGCCTTTATACATAATGTGATCATGATGTTCTCTTAAATATGACCTTGAAACATATATGCTTTAATGCTTAGTTGTTTCTCCTTCTTGTGCAGTATGTACCTGTTGAATTTTCTACCAAGTATATTATTGGGAAGAAATTTGTCACACTTCAATGTCTTGTGCTATTACCCTATTACCCCCCATCAAAAATTATTTAGCAATGAGTTTCGGGAAGGGATGGGTTGCATTTTCGAAAGACAATAATTTAGAACAAGGAGATTAATAGGAAGCTTGTTGTGCTTAGTGTCTCAATATTCCACGTGGTTGACCATCAGAGTTCGTACTAGGATAACCTGTTTAAATTTTAAACTAGTGATGTTTACACTTATATTTAATGGTATGGTTTATATCTGATGGATGTGGTTTTAATACTTTTCCTTGACCAGTTTGGTATGTCTTGTTGAAGACTATTCAGCATTCCTGTGCTTCATCTGACATAACTTGACTAGACAGTGCCAAGCTGTGTTAAACGTATCATAAACTTTTCAGGGATGCTCTGCATCCTTCAAAACGGTGCATTGTGAAAGGATATTTGTGTATTGACATGCGTGTAGGTGATATGACTGGATAGGGTTCAACAGTGTGAAGCTGTTGAGCAGCATATGCAACATTGCGAACATCAGTGTAGCAATGGTGGACAGCTCATCCCCAAAATTATAATGAACCAATTTAGGGATGCTCTACCTCCTAGAAAACGGTGCATTGCAAAGGGTTACACGTCTGTGTGTTCACGTGAGTGGGGATAGGTACTTGTGGTTAGGGTTCAACAGTGCCAAGTTGTTGAGCATCACATGCTGAACTGCAAACATCAGTGTAGCAATGGTGGACAGCTCACCCCCAAAATTTTGCTTACACTTTTGAGAGATCCTCAGCATCATTGAAAACAGTGCATTGCAAAAGCTTGCATATCTGTGATTTTATGTGAGCATGGATGATATGACTGAACAAGGTTCAATAGTGACGAGCTGTTGAGTAGCACATGCAGAACTGTGAACATGACTTGGCTGAACAGTGTCGAGTTGTGTTAGCCTTCTCCAACCTCACTTGCTAAATGCTACTATTACGAGCAGTGAATGTAGCAACACTGGAGAGTTTTATCCCCATATTTCCTTACAAACTCTATTAGACAGTCTTTGTAGGTACAAGATGTAGTTACATTTTCTCAACATCAATGTAAAATTACATAAGTGCAACTATGCTTCCAAGGTTTACATCAATGGCTTCCGATCATCATAATTGCAACATTAGGGAGCTTTGGAGCAATGCTACAACAAACCAATAATTTGAATGAAACATTTTAGAGGTTGAGCAGACTTTTAAGCAGTTGGCCTATTTCTAAGTAAGCCAAATATCATCGTAATGATTTCCTTGTGTGAGCCATATGAATTTTTATCTTGTGAGTGGTTAGTCTGGGATGGATGAGTCTGTATGTAATGTATCTATATAATGTAGTACACTAGTAGAAATAAGATACACCGATACGTGTATATGATACAACGACTTAATCAACTCATATAAATGAATTATTCGTGTTATTGAATCATATGTATGGTTGGTCTGTGTGCTTTGGATGAGTCTGTATGTATTGAATCTATTAAATTTTCTACAAGTAATGTGCAATAAATCTAATTTGGGTGATAAGTGTTATGTGTGTAACATTTCAAGTTACACAGAGAGAACATTGGAAACATCAACATATCTAACCGGAAGCATTTCACTTCCTAAGGTTTTTCGTACATTACAAAGCAAAGGACATTGTCCAACCAAAGCACAACAATGATATGGAGCAACAAAAAACAGCAGGGAAAACAAGATAAAAAACTTTACTTTTACTTAGCCAAAACTAATGAACAGTTAATCTGTAGAGTTACAAAAGTTGAACGTACATAATCATCATTTGTCAAACATTAACAACAACATTTTGTACTGCACAGAATGTGTAGACATTAACAACAACGTCTAATGTTCGTAGGTAGAAATTTTTGAAAATCATCATTGCTTGAATCTGAGAAGTCTAAAATATCTCTTTCATCATCTAATGCAGTAATTTCATTAATAGACTTGATGGCTCGCTCTTGTGCCTTCCCCTTTAGATGCTTCCTAACTTTTTGGATTACGTGAAAATGGTCTAGTCGTCTTTGCATTTGATTGTTCTCTTGTTCAGGACGAGCAAGTATGTTGGCAGGTCCATTTCTAGGTAACTCAGCTGAGTGTGCCTTAGGAACTCGTAACCCGTGCCATTGACAATACACCTCTAACTCACACCTCTTCTTGTATAGGGTTGACCATGGTGGTTCTGTTACGGTGAACTCTATTGTGGTGGTATCTACACTTAGTTTTGTAGGTTTGCCGACCATGATATGCCCGACGCTTCAAAGACTCTCGAAGGTGTATATTGGCAAATTATCGAAATCTCTCTTCTTTCCAACCCATTTTCCTCCATAGTGGTCTGTGTATGTCTGTAGTTGTTGATCTGTTGGAACTTGTGATGATTCATTTGTTGAAGTAGATCCAAACTTGTTTCGCATTGTACGATTTGATGTAGAGGCATTGTGACTCATAGCTTAATCAATCTACGAAGTTAGCAAGGTAGAAAGAAGATCATTATTATGTTGCATTTATAACGGGCTGATTAGGGTACTGTGAGAAAGTTTGCGTATATATTCACGCGAAGCAGTTTGATAGGACTAGACTTGGCCCAATAGTAGCTGGCGTATCCAGTTACTCTATCTTTTTTTTTTTTTTTTGGGAATGACTTGGCGCCCGTTGTAGTTATTATTGCTATTGTAGTTAGTATGACTATCACTGGTCACTAACCCATGCGATGCATGGAGCAATTGAACAACACGATGAAGATTAACATTCTATAAGATTAATATTCGTATACTCCATTGCAGTAGCATGAAATCAATACACCTAATATTTGATTAAAAAAAAAAACCATTAGACCTAATGCGGGAGTGCATGACGTCGGGGCAAGTGTTGCTTTTTTTCTTTTTGGATGAGTATGCATTGCAAGGTTTTGTTAGGATTAGTGCCCTTAAATCCTATTGTATGATGTTATGTATGATATTAAGTTTGACATTATGTATGACTTAATATTGTGTTTAATGAATTTATTTTATTATTATCTGAAATAATGGTAACATGAATATTAGGACATTATCATTTAGTCCATGAGATGCATAGTATGTGATTTATGTGAAGATTCACAGAAGATATAAATCACAAGTTCTTTGTAAATTCAAAATTATAGTTCGTAGTTGGTGATGAAATTGGGCATTTCATCTGCGAAGACTATAACATATCAACTACGATGATTTGTCTTGATCATGGAAGTGGAGACTTCTAGTTGATGTGTTAATATGTTTTAAGAGTTAAGACATATTGAACTGGACCGCTGTGAGATTTATTATTCTCCTAATGACTGTCATATGAATAATAAATCTCACGACTTATATTTGCATGAACTCTTAATCCTGAGAGAATAATGGACCTGATCATAAGGTGTAGGTTGCTTTGATATATCAGGAGTGAGATCTAAAGTAATGGTCAAAACCTCAGTATATTGGGCAGCCACATTTAGTGTTGATGGAACATATATTCTCAAGATGGAATTCATAGTCTCTTAATGTAGATATAAAATATTTCCTTGAGATAAGTTTAATGGGTTTGTTATTCAGAGAGTTAGGCCTAACCACTTTAGTAAGTAGTTACTAAAGTATATATTTATGAAATTAGTTTTCATAAATATATGATGAATAACTTAAAGGATTAAACCGGGTACTTAAAGATCAAGATGTAGTAATTTACAAAGTGGCAGTCTACATTAATGACTTTGTACTACGACGAATATTTTATGAAGGGGTTGCTTGTATAATAAAGTCTTGGGATATAATTTATAGATAAGACCTAGAGTGCAACTATATTTATATAGTGGTATTAAATATAGTTAATGGTAACTTTGGACTTGTCAAGAGTTGACAGAAAAGCCCAAGGCCCATTGAAGCTAGTGTCTTATTGGTCCCTTTTGGTCCCACTCCAAGCCACACACTTAAGCCCAATTGGTAAGGCCCAAAAGGCCAGCCTAATTAGATAAATTGGTTAGATATAAAGGGAAAAACGTTTAGATTTTCATATGCAAGAAACATCATTGTGAAATGGTGTGCATGTGAGTTTTTGTCACTCACTAGTCATCCCTTTGTTACCAATTGAGAGACCACACATCTTGGGCGTTAGTGGAATTGGAGTGAAGATTAAAAGTAGTCCCAAGTGCTTCAATATTTGTTTTGAAATTCACCACTTCAAGGTACGATCTCTTGTTCTCAAATTCTGAGATTTACTTAGTATGTGTTATCAATATCGAATGAAGTAGATCCGTTTAAAACTTATTTTTTCGCTGCGTTCATCTCTAATTTCCATCAAATGGTATCAGAGCGGTCTTCAATTTCGTATTGTTTAACATGTTTTGTGAGTTTTAGAATTGGAGATGATAGTTTCATATTGTTAGAAGATTATGTTTTAATTTTCTGCATGTTATTGAAACTATGATTTGATAAAAACTGAAATTGATGTTTTGATGTTGATTAAATTTGAATTTAGATATGTTAAATTGATCTTTAAGACTTTAGCATCAATGAATTTTAGTTTTGATATCATTCTTTGACCATCATGTTCGTTTGAAAGTTGTTTGTTCATGAAAACACGAAGAAAACTACCTAAGAAAATTTCTGAAAATTTGAGTTTCGCGATTTTCGATTGATCGAAAATCACTTTCGATTGATCGAATGAGACAGTGATCAGACTTTTCAGATAGATTGATTTTGGATTGTTGGTCGATCGATCAAATCTGTTTTTCGATCGATCGAAAGTCAATCGAGTATCAATCGAACAAGTCAGAAGGTCAAGTTCGAATATTTTAATATTTTCGATCAATCGAGGGGCACATTCAATCGATCGAAAGAAATAAATTAAAAATTTTTCTAAGTGTTTTCACATGTAAAAGTACTAAGACTATGTGTAATTAGATTATGCATACTTTATAATTAAAAACCTTTTATATAAAACATCTAGTGGGAGAGAGATACAAGGGTTGCATCTCACGGCCTCCATTATCGGTTTAAAGTAGTGTGATTAAGCACCTCGCCTTGGCGTATACGCCTTGGCGTATATGCCTTGCTCCCTTCGGAGGGTGTTTGATTCATGATACTACAAGTTAAACTTCTTAAAGATAGATGAAATGTGTTTTATCATTGAGAACGACCATGCTTCCGTGGAGTTACTTAGTGATTCACATTGATTCTAGGCAATGGTATACACTAGACTAAGTGTAATGTTAACCTCCCTTCGGAGCTATGTCATTATTACTTAGAGGCTGAAGGGAAAACGACAAATTATTTTTGTTTGGTAAGAGTTACCATGATAGCATTAATAATGAGAATGTTTCTCGCCTAATCATAGTGATTGGTATGACCTCACTTCCGAGGAATATTAATTGCGGGATTGGGCTGTCGTTGCATATATTATATTATGGTTTTATTAAGGTTCCATACTATATGTTTATATGCTAAATAGATAATGTCCAATTTATTGATTATATTCATGTTTATTGTTTTCAGATTTAGAACATGGCATCATTTAGCCCACTTGTAACAATTCTTAATCAAAACAAACTGACTGGATCCAACTATGTTGACTGGAAAAGAAATTTGGACATTGTTCTTACTACTGAAGAGCATAAGTATGTTCTTACTAAACCATGTCCTAGCTTTCCTTCATTAGATGCTCCTTCTGAGGAAAAACAACGATATGATTGTTGGCAGAAATCTAATGAGATGGCCAAGTGCTACATCCTAGCATCTATCTCAAATGTTCTACAGCATCAAATGCAGGATGTAGAACTAACTTCAGACATCATGCTAAGTTTGAAGGAGATGTTTGGTGAGTAAGGCCGTTCTGCAAGGCAAGAGACCATGAGGCAAATTTATAATACCAAAATGGCTGAAGGTACTTCAGTGAGGGAGCATTGTCTAATAATGATCTCTAATCTGAATACATTGTAAGTTTTAGGTGCCGATATTGATGGAGAATCCCAAGTGGATATGATACTCCAATCACTACCAGAATCATTCAAGGAATTCAAACTTAACTATAATATGAACAAAAAGATTTATACTTTGTCTGAATTAATGAATGAATTGGTAGCGGCAGAAGGCATTCTTGGCACTTCCAATGTTGAAGCCAATGTTGGTGAAACTTCTACTTCTCAACCTAAGCCGAAAGGCAAGGGTAAGAAGAAAAAGAAGAAGAAGGACTTCACCAAGCAAGAGGGTAAACAAATTTCCTTAGGGGTTGCTGATAAAGGAAAGAAGATCAAAGGAAAGTATTTCCATTGTGGTGAGAAAGGACATTGGAAGAGGAATTGTCCAGTATTCAAGACTACCAAGAATAAAGGTATGAATAATACATTCCTTCTTGAAATATGTTTGGTACAGAATCCCACGGATTCCTAGTGTGTGGATTCAAGTTGTACTAATCATATCTACAATTCCTTGCAGGGGTTCCAGGAGACCAGAAAGCTTAAAGAAGGGGAGTTATTTCTTACTTTGGCTTATGGGAGCAAGATTCCAGTTGTAGCTGTTGGTGTTTGTAATTTATGTTTTGAATCTAGAGTTTTAATATTAGAAGACTGTTTGTATGTACCTAATGTTCATAGAAATTTAATTTCTGCTACTTACTTAGGTAAACATGAATATTGTGTTATCCTGAAAGACAATGTTGTAATAAAGAAGGATAAAGTGTTTATCTGTTCTGGCAATATTGTGGATGGTCTTTATATTTTAACTCCTGATAAGCATGAATTATATAATTTTGAATTAGATAATAACTTTCATGTAAAATCATTAAAGAGAAAGTTTCCTTTTACTAGTGATGCATATCTTTGGCATTTGCGTTTGGGTCATATTAATTCAAATAGGATTCAAAGACTGATCAAAGATGGACTTTTAGAGCCCATGGACTTTGATGAATTTCCAGTTTGTGAATCTTGTTTGGAAGGTAAAATGACCAAATGATCTTTTAAAGCAAAAGGTAGAAGAGCTCAAGATTTGCTAGAGCTAGTGCATTCTGATGTATGTGGTCCTATGTCAATCCAAGCAAAAGGAAGTTATGAGTATTTCATCACTTTTACCAATGATTTCTCAAGATATGGTTATGTGTACCTAATGAGACGGAAGTCCGAAGCCTTTGAAAAGTTCAAAGAGTTTAGGGCTGAAGTAGAGAATCAATTGGGTAGATGCATAAAAGCCATTCGATCTGATCGTGGTGGTGAATACCTTCTTGGGGTTTTCAAGGATTACTTAACTCAAAATGGGATTGTATCCCAATTGGCTGCACCTGGAACTCCTCAACAGAATGGTGTAGCAGAAAGAAGGAATAGGACTCTTTTAGAAATGGTTCGGTCCATGATGAGTTACTCAACTTTACCGATTTCTTTTTGGGGTTATGCCTTAAATACAACAATACATCTTTTGAATTTAGTCCCATCAAAATCTGTTCCCAAAACACCCATGGAATTGTGGAGTGGGCGTAAGCCTAGTATGAAATATCTCCATATTTGGGGTTGTCCTGCACATGTGTTAAAAGGGAAGCCTGATAAATTGGAACCAAAATCAGAAGTGTGTTTGCTTGTAGGTTATCCAAAAGAAACTAGGGGTTATTTATTCTATAGTCGTAAAGATAACAATGTTTTTGTTAGTACAAATGCTAAATTCTTGGAAAATGACTATATGAATAATTTTACTCCTAGAAGTTGAGTTGTGTTGTTTGAAATGAATGAACCTGTAAATGAACAACCAATGGATGAAACTAGGGATGATGTGGCTGTATTAGATACACCACAAGATACTAATCATGACATGTCTAGTACTCAGGTGCCTCGTCGTAGTGGGAGAATTGTTCGGCCTCCTATAAGATTCATAGGTTTAGGAGAAACTTATGAAGCTATCTCTGAAGAGGCTGAATCGGATCCCTATACCTATGAAGAGACAATGAATGATATAGATGCACATCATTGGGTCCAAGCTATGAAATCTGAATTAGATTCCATGTATTCCAATCAAGTTTGGGATCTTGTAGAGGCGCCTAACGGCATTAAACCTGTTGGTTGCAAATGGGTTTACAAGAGGAAGAGAGGGATAGATGGAAAGGTTGAAACCTTTAAAGCAAGGCTAGTGGCGAAAGGGTATACACAAAAGAAGGTATTGATTATGATGAAACCTTTTCTCCAGTAGCAATGCTTAAATCTATCAGAATTCTCTTATCCATTGCTGCTCATTATGATTATGAGATTTGGCAAATGGATGTCAAGACTGCATTTCTTAATGACAATCTTGACGAGGAAATCTATATGATGGAACCGGAAGGTTTCATAGCAAAGAACTAAGAGCATATGGTATGCAAGTTGCAAAGGTCCATTTATGGACTTAAGCAAGCATCTAGGTCATGAAACATCAGATTTAATCAAGCAATCAAGACATTTGGTTTTGAACAAAATCTTGATGAACCATGTGTGTACAAAAGACATCAAGATAAAGTAGTAATGTTCCTACTGCTTTATGTTGATGATATTCTACTCATTGGAAATGATGTAGGGGTAATGTCATCGGTAAAGGTTTGGTTGTCAAGCCAATTTGATATGAAGGACTTGGATGAGGCTAACTTTATTCTAGAGATCAAGCTTTGGCGAGATCGCAAGAATAAAATGTTAGGCTTATCACAAGCTGGATATATAGATAAGGTTCTAGAACGGTTTAGCATGCAAAACTCCAAGAAAGGATTGCTTCCTTTCAGACATGGAGTTCCTCTGTCTGATGACCAAAGGCCTAAGACTCAAGAGGAAGAAAATATGATGAGACAAGTTCCTTATGCTTTTGCAGTGGGAAGTCTCATGTATGCCATGCTTTGTACTAGACCAGATATCTGTTATTCAGTTGGCATGGTCAGTCGATATCAATCAAATCCAGGACCAAAACATTGGCAAGCTGTAAAGCATATTCTTAAATTTATAATACCAAAATGGCTGAAGGTACTTCAGTGAGGGAGCATTGTCTAACAATGATCTCTAATCTGAATACATTGGAAGTTTTAGGTGCCGATATTGATGGAGAATCCCAAGTGGATATGATACTCCAGTCACTGCCAGAATCATTCAAGGAATTCAAACTTAACTATAATATGAACAAAAAGATTTATACTTTGTCTGAATTAATGAATGAATTGGTAGCGGCAGAAGGCATTCTTGGCACTTCCAATGTTGAAGCCAATGTTGGTGAAACTTCTACTTCTCAACCTAAGCGGAAAGGTAAGGGTAAGAAGAAGAAGAAGAAGAAGGACTTCACCAAGCAAGAGGGTAAACAAATTTCCTTAGGGGTTGCTGATAAAGGAAAGAAGATCAAACGAAAGTATTTCCATTGTGGTGAGAAAGGACATTGGAAGAGGAATTGTCCAGTATTCAAGGCTGCCAAGAATAAAGGTATGAACAATACATTCCTTCTTGAAATATGTTTGGTACAGAATCCCACGGATTCCTGGTGTGTGGATTCAGGTTGTACTAATCATATCTGCAATTTCTTGCAGGGGTTCTAGGAGACCAGAAAGCTTAAAGAAGGGGAGTTGTTTCTTACTTTGGCTGATGGGAGCAAGATTCCAGTTGTAGCTGTTGGTGTTTGTAATTTATGTTTTGAATCTAGAGTTTTAATATTAGAAGATTGTTTGTATGTACCTAATGTTCGTAGAAATTTAATTTCTGCTACTTACTTAGGTAAACATGGATATTGTGTTATCCTAAAGACAATGTTGTAATAAAGAAGGATAAAGTGTTTATCTATTCTGGCAATATTGTGGATGGTCTTTATATTTTAACTCCTAATAAGCATGAATTATATAATTCTGAATTAGATAATAACTTTCATGTAAAATCATTAAAGAGAAAGTTTCCTTCTACTAGTGATGCATATCTTTGGCATTTGCGTTTGGGTCATATTAATTCAAATAGGATTCAAAGACTGATCAAAGATGGACTTTTAGAGCCCATGGACTTTGATGAATTTCCAGTTTGTGAATCTTGTTTGGAAAGTAAAATGACCAAACGATCTTTTAAAGCAAAAGGTACAAGAGTTCAAGATTTGCTAGAGCTAGTGCATTCTGATGTATGTGGTCCTATGTCAATCCAAGCAAAAGGAAGTTATGAGTATTTCATCACTTTTACCAATGATTTCTCAAGATATGGTTATGTGTACCTAATGAGACGGAAGTCCGAAGCCTTTGAAAAGTTCAAAGAGTTTAGGGCTGAAGTAGAGAATCAATTGGGTAGACACATAAAAGCCATTCGATCTGATCGTGGTGGTGAATACCTTCTTGGGGTTTTCAAGGATTACTTAACTCAAAATGGGATTGTATCCCAATTGGCTGCACCTGGAACTCCTCAACAGAATGGTGTAGCAGAAAGAAGGAATAGGACTCTTTTAGAAATGGTTCGGTCCATGATGAGTTACTCAACTTTACCGATTTCTTTTTGGGGTTATGCCTTAAATACAGCAATACATCTTTTGAATTTAGTCCCATCAAAATCTGTTCCCAAAACACCCATGAAATTGTGGAGTGGGCGTAAGCCTAGTACGAAATATCTCCACATTTGGGGTTGTCCTGCACATGTGTTAAAAGGGAAGCCTGATAAATTGGAACCAAAATCAGAAGTGTGTTTGCTTGTAGATTATCCAAAAGAAACTAGGGGTTATTTATTCTATAGTCGTAAAGATAACAATGTTTTTGTTAGTACAAATGCTAAATTCTTGGAAAATGACTATATGAATAATTTTACTTCTAGAAGTAGAGTTGTGTTGTTTGAAATGAATGAACCTGTAAATGAACAACCAATGGATGAAACTAGGGATGATGTGGCTGTATTAGATACACCACAAGATACTACTCATGACATGTCTAGTACTCAGGTGCCTCGTCGTAGTGGGAGAATTGTTCGGCCTCCTATAAGATTCATAGGTTTAGGAGAAACTTATGAAGCTATCTCTGAAGAGGCTGAATCGGATCCCTATACCTATGAAGAGGCAATGAATGATATAGATGCACATCATTGGGTCCAAGTTATGAAATCTGAATTAGATTCCATATATTCCAATCAAGTTTGGGATTTTGTAGAGGCACCTAACGGCATTAAACCTGTTGGTTGCAAATGGGTTTACAAGAGGAAGAGAGGGATAGATGGAAAGGTTGAAACCTTTAAAGCAAGGCTAGTGGCGAAAGGGTATACACAAAAAAAAGGTATTGATTATGATGAAACCTTTTCTCCAGTAGCAATACTTAAATCTATCAGAATTCTCTTATCCATTGCTGCTCATTATGATTATGAGATTTGGCAAATGGATGTTAAGACTGCATTTCTTAATGGCAATCTTGAAGAGGAAATCTATATGATGCAATCGGAAGGTTTCATAGTAAAGAACCAAGAGCATATGGTATGCAAGTTGCAAAGGTCCATTTATGGACTTAAGCAAGCATCTAGGTCATGGAACATCAGATTTAATCAAGCAATCAAGACATTTGGTTTTGAACAAAATCTTGATGAACCATGTGTGTACAAAAGACATCAAGATAAAGTAGTAATGTTCCTAGTGCTTTATGTTGATGATATTCTACTCATTGGAAATGATATAGGGGTAATGTCATCGGTAAAGGTTTGGTTGTCAACCCAATTTGATATGAAGGACTTAGGTGAGGCTAACTTTATTCTAGGGATCAAGTTTTGGCGAGATCGCAAGAATAAAACGTTAGGCTTATCATAAGCTGGATATATAGATAAGGTTCTAGAACGGTTTAGCATGCAAAACTCCAAGAAAGGATTGCTTCCTTTCAGACATGGAGTTCCTCTGTCAAATGACCAAAGGCCTAAGACTCAAGAGGAAGAAAACATGATGAGACAAGTTCCTTATGCTTTTGCAGTGGGAAGTCTCATGTATGCCATGCTTTGTACTAGACCAGATATCTGTTATTCAGTCGGCATGGTCAGTCGATATCAATCAAATCCAGGACCAAAACATTGGCAAGCTGTAAAGCATATTCTCAAATATCTACGGAGAACGAGAGATTATATGCTTGTTTACCAAAGTGAGGATTTGATACCTATTGGCTATACAGATTCAGATTTTCAATCTGATCTAGATTTCAGAAAATCCACTTCAGGATGTGTTTTCACCTTGGGAGGTGGAGCCATTAGTTGGTGGAGTATTAAGCAATCTTGTATTGCAGACTCCACCATGAAGGCAGAATATGTTGCTGCTTGTGAAGCAGCAAAGGAAGCTGTATGGCTCAAGAAGTTCCTTTTTGACCTTGGTGTAATAAGAATGGAGCAAGTTCCAATCACATTGTTTTGTGACAACAGTGGAGCAGTTGCACAATCTAAAGATCCAAGGAATCATAAGAAAGGAAAGCACATTGAGAGGAAGTACCATATCATTTGAGATATTGTTGCTCGTGGAGATGTGGTGGTAGCAAAGATTGAAAGTGCAAATAATCTAGCAGATCCATTTACTAAAGCTTTGCCTCAAAGGACTTTCAAGTCACATTTGGAAAGAATGGGAGTTAGATTAGTGCACAATAGTCTTTAGGGCAAGTGGGAGATTGTTAGGATTAGTGCCCTTAAATCCTATTGTATGATGCTATGTATGATATTAAGTTTGACATTATGTATGACTTAATATTATGTTTAATGAATTTGTTTTATTATTATCTGAAATAATGGTAACATGAATATTAGGACATTATCATTTAGTCCATGAGATGCATAGTATGTGATTTATGTGAAGATTCACAGAAGATATAAATCACAAGTTCTTTGTAAACTCAGAATTATAGTTTGTAGTCGGTGATGAAATTGGGCATTTCATCTGCGAAGACTGTAACATATCAACTACGATGATTTGTCTTGATCATAGGAGTGGAGACTTCTAGTTGATGTGTTAATATGTTTTAAGAGTTAAGACATATTGAACTGGACCGCTGTGAGATTTATTATTCTCCTAATGACTGTCATATGAATAATAAATCTCACGACTTACATTTGCATGAACTCTTAATCCTGAGAGAATAATGGGCCTGATCATAAGGTATAGGTTGCTTTGATATATCAGGAGTTAGATCTAAAGTAATGGTCAAAACCTCATTATATTGGGCAGCCACATTTAGTGTTGATGGAACATATATTCTCAAGATGGAATTCATAGTCTCTTAACGGAGATATAAAATATTCCATTGAGATAAGTTTAATGGGTTTGTTATTTAGAGAGTTAGGCCTAACCACTTTAGTAAGTAGTTACTAAAGTATATATTTATGAAATTAGTTTTCATAAATATATGATGAATAACTTAAAGGATTAAACCGGGTACTCAAGGATCAAGATGTAGTAATTTACAAAGTGGCAGTCTACATTAATGACTTTGTACTATTACGAATATTTTATGAAGGGGTTGCTTATATAATAAAGTCTTGGAATATAATTTATAGATAAAACCTAGAGTGCAACTATATTTATATAGTGGTATTAAATATAGTTAATGGTAACTTTGAACTTGTCAAGAGTTGACAGAAAAGCCCAAGGCCCATTGGAGCTAGTGTCTTATTGGTCCCTTTTGGTCCCACTCCAAGCCACACACTTAAGCCCAATTGGTAAGGCCCAAAAGGCCAGCCCAATTAGATAAATTGGTTAGATACAAAGGGAAAAACGTTCAGATTTTCATATGCAAGAAACATCATTGTGAAATTGTGTGCATGTGAGTTTTTGTCACTCACTAGTCATCCTTTTGTTACCAATTGAGAGACCACACATCTTGGGCGTTAGTGGAATTGGAGTGAAGATTAAAAGTAGTCCCAAGTGCTTCAATCTTTGTTTTGAAATTCACCGCTTCAAGGTACGATCTCTTGTTCTCAAATTCTGAAATTTACTTAGTACGTGTTATCAATATCGAATGAAGTAGATCCGTTTAGAACTTATTTTCCGCTACATTTATCTTTATTTCCATCAGGTTTCATCAATAAATTTTGTAATAAAAATATGATGTATGAGGTACAGTCCAAACGGGGACCAAATTCAGAATAATATAATTGTTGATTTAAGAGCAACAACCATATCCAATCAATGTTGACTGAAAAGAAAAACCTCTAATAAAAAAAGTAGCATGAAGTCAAGATATAGCTTGAGCCATTGCTCCAAGGAAAATCTCTTAGGTGGTTCATCGGCAATATCAAACCTTGTAAACCGATTGTGCTTTCACAAACCTTCAATTTGTATTAATAATTAGTATAATGTAATAACATGTGAGCGCCGTACAGAATTATTTACATTTTCAGATCTACTTGATATTATATTGAATCACATAATAACATAAAAAATTGATACAGTTAGAACCATTTCAATAATACTAATAATAGTAACAATGGGCATGAAACCAACGATCATGTGCAAAAAAATAAAATTACTTTCCACAAATACCATGTTCTTCAAAACTATCACTAAAATAAAAAAAATATACAACTAGCTGAAAGCCACTTCATAGAACTGTCATACAATTCTCCAAATATGCTACAGCAACTACTAAAAATTTGTCCTCTACTTGGGTACAATGGCTTATGGCAATCATTAAGAGTCAGATGTTGGAGAAGGTGGATCAGGATGTCTATAGTCAGCTAAGTCCGCTCGCAAAGCTGCAACGTCGACAAGAAGACCATATAGAACTTGCCCATGGGTTGCTTGAGTTGTCATAATGGTCTCCATCATAGCATGAAGAGAGGGAGGACGAGGGCCTGTATGCGCTACAGTGGCAGTGTCAACACCTACCTCATCATCACCATCCTCGGCAACAGTAGTTGTGGGATCCCCATGCATGTCCTAATATGGAACATCTCTAATAGTAGACTGTACTCGTGGTCTCTTGGATGAACCACCACTGGGGTCGACAAACTTCTTTTGAGCACTTTGCTGCTTCAAAAATTTGGCTCCTATGGGGGCTTTGATGTGAACCAACTCTTGGGAAGGAAAGTTCTCTAATCGTAAATATTTGAGGACCCTATGGATGAGAACTGGAAAGAATAGACCATGCCTCTTATACTTGCTCCTATGTACCTCCACAATGGTTTCAATGAAAAGGGAAGGAAAACAAATGGAACTATTGGTGACGAGGGCATAAAGAAAGAAACACCTGTCTATAGGGATTGTATGGATATATGAGATAGGGAAAATGGTGTGACAAGCTATCCTAAAGAAGATATAATTAAGCTCAGTTAACTCACTTGAGCTAATACTTCGGTCAGAACCCCGAGTGACTGATCATCCACAGAGAACATCCATAACATCATCAATATGAGGAGACCTAGAGTATGGATAAGTACGAATTATAGGTACATCAAGAGCTTCAGATACATCGGCCCTAGTTATTGTAAACGGTACACCATGTATCCACGATGCCACTTTGTGACCATCACAATCCTCATGCACTGAGAGATTCGAATAGAATTCTCTAATCAAGTCAGTTGGAAGGGGGTTGTATGTTTGTACACAGGGACAGTCAATGCCTAGACTATAGATTCTCACAAACAGAAGGATGTAGTTCATGTAGATTGATTTTCCTTTCTCTCCAAATACGCATACGCTTCATCAAGGTTTCAAAGGTTTACTCATTTTCTGGCGTGAGGAACCTTAATTGATCAAACACCACTTCAGGTTCGGATGCAGCTTTGGATTTTCCCCTCTTGGCCCTCTTCGAAGCCATAACTAATTGATGGTTAGCAGTGGAAACACGATCAGGAATCAACAAAACAGAACTAAAAACCGCATTACGAACAAATAAACACAACATTCCAATTTGAATAGCCAAACATATCATTTCATTACAATCTACATAGATAATGAAGTTTGAACTCTAAAGCAGAGAAGAAAAAATGGAGAATAACGCACTACCATGTGTAGAAAATCATCCATACAATGTACCAACTAGAGCAGTTTACAACAATACAATGAAAAAGCAATATTCTTACCAACATGTTGTATAGTTGGTCAAATATTTGTAATGCATTTTGCACTGAGTCAATCATTTGAAGATAGAGACCTATAGTATATAAACTTTAGTTGAACTCAACGAGCCTACATGCAATTTGTTAACATATTGAATTTTGTCAAAATTATCAATAATGTCACACACTGATAGCAAGCATTCTAACAGCAATAATATTATACAGGAAACATACAAGTGGATGTAAGACCTAACACATTTTCGAAATTCCTTGCTACATGTAGTAAGTTTCACCAACTTGTACAAAAAACCTTAAATTGCACAATGTACCAACTAATACACACAAACAACATAAGGACTACCACACACATATGGAGCCATTGGCAAGTTCATTTTGTGGAAGGAGACTAGTCAAAGACAACCTAAGAGGTAACCAAGTAACCTTACTAACAACAAAGCATTTGACTAGCCAAACATCGTATTTCATCCCAATGTACATAGACAATGAAGTTTGAAGCATCATCCAAAAATGATTAGAGAATAATGCATCACCAATGTGTAATTTTATAGACAATAACGGTTAAATGAGACTTACTATGTAAAACTTTCGAAGAATTTGCGCGGGAAATTGTCGATTCTAGCCGGATGTAGCTGAGAGCAATCGAAGATGTAATTTCAGATTGCTGCAAATTCTGCACAACTGGGGGAGAGTTTATAAAGGTGGGTAATCACATATCTCGATTTCCTAATAATCAAGTTATAAAAATACTCGATACTGCTTAAATCGAGTTATGTGCAGTGTGGTCCCAGACCTAGCCCTCTTATTTGGACTGATCCAAATGCAGTCCTAGAGGAATCCAAGTGCCCATAAGGTTCTTCCACATAACCCGATTATTCCATAATCGAGTTATGTGCAGTGTAACAAACAAGTCCTTTTAGTCCCTTTAAACCAGTTCGGTCCAATTTAGTTTATATGCTCCAATTAGATCCATTTCTATCCAATTTTGACCATTTCAGTCCATTTAGTCAAGTTTGGTCCATTTTGGTCCGCTTTGGTCATGCAGCGAATTTTTGGTCCAGTTAGGTCCACTTCAGTCCCGTAGGTCTACTTTAGTCCATTTGGTCCATTCAGGCCATCACCTTACATTTGCTCTTTCTGGTCCATTTTGGTCCACTTTCGTCCCTTAGGCACACTTTAGTCCATTCGGTCCTTTTGCTCTATTACATCCACTTTGGTCTCTTAGGTCCAGTCCATTTGGCCTTTTTGGTTCACTTCGGTGTATTAGGTCCACTTTGGTGAATCCGGTCCACTTCGGTCCAATTCAGACCATTTGCTAGAGATCTCGGTCCTTTTGGTCTAGTTTACTCCATTTTGTCCACTTCAATCTATTGTTCCCTATCCAACTGACACTTGGCTATTTTAAGCATGCCTGAGGTAAGTTCAGTCTAGAACAATTTGATTGAATTATTTGAATTATTCATGTTGTTTCATCTTTATTCAGAATAATAAGAAAATGTGCATAACATATCCAATTTCATCCGCAAACTAACACATAGCAAGGTGCTACTAAAAGTCATGTTACCACTATTACTAAAGTCTCAAAATTTAAGTTAATATAGATCATATATGGACTAAATTAAATTAAAATAGTCATTTAACATAAATGACCTTCTAGGAGACTCACGTTATTGATAATTTGGAGAATATATTATATTTTCTCTAAAGTTTAGGTGACATTCGTATAAAATGGTCCTAGGACCTTTATTAATTGTTAAAAAATAAAGATTCATATAACATGCATGGTGGATTAGGATATTGCAAGATCCTAGAAGCTGATGTAGCACTTCTCTGTAGTGCTTTGCGTAGTTGCGATCGAGTCCTTGGGCTTAGGAAATTCTAATGTCTCGGCTCATGAATAGGAACTAAGTTTAGGACAAGTATATGTTGTTCTTAAAGGTGCCAATAAAAGAGAACAATTTAATCCCAGCCGGATTGGTTTTGAGAAACTTTTTGTGATGACTTTGCAATCAAGTCTATAGTTCACGCAAGAGACATTAAACTTTAATACATGCATATTTGCATGTATTAAGAAATCATAATATAGAACAACCGAGCTCATATGGAAAAAGAACGAGGAAAAGAAAACTAATGACTGCAACACACAACCACAAGGAGAAATCAAAAGTAGATCAATGGCACATTCTAAAATCTCAAAAACTAATCCAATATAGCTCATAACTCAAAAATGAAATGAGGCACAAATTACAAATTCAGTCTATGCATAAATACTGGTAAATATTAAGAACTTAACAAATAGCAAATCTTGACAAAACAAATCTTTAAAGATAGTCCAGAATGGTTCATATCCAACATTTTATTTACAATGCAAAGTTAGTAGCCACTTAATTATGCAATTTGAAAATGTGGACATTGAACACAACTTTGTCCCTCATAATCAACTCAAATACACAAACATCTCCTACTCTCAAAGTATTGCCGCTCGCAAATGCGGACTAACCAGCAGATACAACACACGATGAGTATTATGCTTCGTAAACGTATAACTTCACAGGCTATAATCGGTCCACAATCTTGAGCTTCACATTGAATATACTTCCTTTGGTGTAGTCCTTGGTAAAGTCTTCTCTCGGTAAGTAGTTGATAATGGCATGGGGTAAGCTCTATGCAAAAAAGAATAAGACATACAATTCAAAAATAGTTGAACCCATTTGAATGAAAAGCATTTTTGAGGTAGTATTATTGTTTGTTGTGCTGATGGTTGGATGGCAGTTATATTGATGCCATTTTGATTTGATCATATTGTTCATAATGACTTTACATTCTTATGTGATTTCCTTCTACCACCTAAGATGATACTATTTGAACTAACAACACAAATGAAGCAAATCATTACCAAGTTATGTCCATCAACAACTCTCTGCTACATGCTTTCTAATTGATCTATGGAAAATCAAAGTTAATGGGAGTTGCATTTCTAAAATCCAAAAATATGTTGAGCTGAAAAAGCTTATCGCACGATCCTTGCCATTAATGTATGATGGATGAATGATAACTGTGAAAAGGAGATTTTCTGATTTCAATGCATTGGCTCTCACAAGATTTTCAGCTACACCACCAACCCCATGAGCTGATCCTGAAATGACATGAAAATATGACGTCATGCACATGAAATTAATAGTGAACACGCTTTCAAAATCAAGCAATTCCTTACAAAAGTGTAAGATTCAAACTTGAACTCTCTCCCCTAGTAAAAGATACCCTAAACACCATTTTTGATTTCTTTGACATTAACCCTTTAGATGTAGTGAGTTTAGGTCTGAAATGTGTATCCCCTGCTTCCAACTTAGAACTTGATGGATTGGTTTTGCCCTCTTATGAGGTAGAGGGCATGGTACTGATGGTTTCTCCCTATTTTTTCAGCTTGGCATAAAGCCATCCATGATTTCAAGAGAGTTATCATCACTCTCATTGTCTTCCATCCTACTAACTTGGACTTCAGCTACAGGATAGTCTATTTTTGTTGCAGTGGCGTCAAATATAAATACAAAAAATTCTGAATTTCCTTCATATCTGAACACTAGCAAGTTCCCCAGGGTTAGAGCATGACAGCTTGCAAATTCGCACCAACCATTTTGAAAACAAACCTCCCCATCACGTTTTGTCAACTTCACTTTCCATTTTGTACCATTTGGAATCGTAAGAAAGGCCATATCTGACAGATCAACTCCATATTCGCTTATAAACTTCTTTGGAATCCGCTATAAAAAGACAAACTTGAACATAAATGCAAGATTTGTAAATAAACACATGCAATCAATCAAGC